>NC_050471.1:19541180-19595030 GCF_013373865.1 Monomorium pharaonis
AAGGTAAAGAAATGATAAACAATACCGGAAAAATAATTATAAACAAAGATTGCAAGATAGTAACAATGGAACTAATTATTAAACCACACAAACTCTCAGTTCTAAAATCCTAGACACATACATGCCTAAGATAAATGTACAATGATACAGGAAAATTTCCTTAGAAACCACACAGATAGTATACACTTGAGAAAATTCCGACAACCCACACGATTTGGACACCTAAAAATGAGTATAGAAAAAATTAAACAAGAACTGGAGAGTGACCAAGAGCCGTTCTTCCGAAAAAAACAATTCATATATCTAATGACAACCAGCGGCGTTACCGCCTTAATCATAATAGCCATCATGATTTACATAATATATACAAAACAAAACTAGCAAACCATCAAGGCCAGCAAAGCAGGTTGTCATCTGAGAACAAAGTTGTAAGCGAAAACATCGCACCCTCGTTTTCTTATCTAACGGGGGAGGGATGTTGTAAGCCGATACAACTATATCTATTAAAATTGCGACACGCATCTTTCGAAAGACGTTGCAAGAAGCACCTCTTTCGAAAGAGCGCACAAGAATCCGCCGCGCTCACGGAAGTACCGAGTAACTTCCGTGAGATACAACAGCGCGTTCGGAAGCAGTTCGTATCGCCCTAGAAATAGGCCTACGCTGCAAAATCAAACCGCAAGGCTACCGCGTTTCGATGTCGAAACGCTTAGCCTCGCGGAAGCTACCGACGCCCGGTCACTGGCCTCCGAAATTGCGCCAGATATCATAATATATAAACGCGACCACGCCGTGACCGAGCGGAGAGTATCAACAGCGACCGAGCATCGTCGCATACCGTAAACTTTATCGCGAGTGTTACGTGACATCACACAGCTGATTGTAAGCGCAAGAAACAGAAATAAAGACAACGAACAAGCATGTAAGAAGCGTCTTCTTTTCTCTTATACACCGAGCTGAACCTTCACCCTTTGGGTCCCAACCCTTCAGGCAGAACGATCCCAACTACCGACGGGAAAGAATTCCCAAAACGAGCAAACGCTCACAACAAATATTAATATAATTATAAAATCGTAATTGTGGTAATTTTTTTAAAAATTCTACAAAAAAATAATATATATAAAACAATAAAAAATCCTATAATTTTATTTTTATTATTTATAAGTATTTTATAAATAATTTATAGTAATTTTATAAATATTTTTAGATATTTATATAAATTTTTTCCGCCACGGTATTATTCATAACATTAAATTAATAACAAAGTTAGTGTAACATTATTAATCATATAAACGTTTGCAACACATGACATACACATGATTAGTAGGCCATATTCAACAGAAAAAACAGATTCCTAGACCGAAGACAGAACCAAAATCATATTTTTTTAAACGCGCAGAGATGTAATTATTTCGATCAATATACGCGTATACATATAACACAAAAATATAATATGAGCAAAATATAAAAAATTGAATAATTTATATGATAACATAATTCGTATTATAACACACATGAAAAATATTTTAATTTAAGGGAGGGTAGAGTTTATTGTGGCACGGGGTGAGATTGGTGACATTAGTAATCTTCAGTTCTAGTAGTTCCATAGTTACAAAACTTGACCAGAAAAAAGAGATAGAAGGTCAATATGCAAAATGCCAGATGGCGGTCTGTGTCTTCCTTTGTTTATGTCGCGACAGAAATGCTTTAATGTGTGAGCTCTCAAAATACACATAAAAATCAACATTTTCTGTCGTGGTTTGTTCGGGTTACAGTCTATCAGAGGATTGCAACGTCCTTCGGCTGCTGGTTTAGTGTTTGTGGTACTGTTGTGCATTTATTTAGCCCAAATCCTGAATTTTATGAGTTTAGGTTAAGAACCTAGAGACTTATGTTAAACAATAACCTTGCGGGTTAGTGGTGACAATATTTGGTGAGGTTATTTATGACACTTCTAAATTTCTTAAAAATGATATGAATGCAATACATACTAAAAATACATAACAATTTTGTAGAAATAATTATTGCTCGATAACTTTTTAGTATTATTATTTGTTTATGTAATTCAATATCGTCTGTGTATAAAACAATCATAAATTCAATATTTATAACTAATTATATTACTGATTTTGTTACTAATTGTGTTATAGCCATTGTAAAAACGTATAAATGAAAAACAACAAAAGGCACATGGACTGCACAACAAGATATGGCAGATGCAATCAAGTTACAAACATTTTTATTTTTTGTAACAAAAAAAATTTTTTTAATTTTTTATTTGCATTATGCACTTTTTCTTGCGTAAAAATACATCCCCTTTAACTAATGACTTTATTATAGCTCTTTGAATCCTATCTTTCGGTAAATTTTTCCATGTCACAATCAACCAATTGGATGTCACAACACTTCCGACGGGTGAGTTAGCTGTGACATTTGCATTGTCTTGTTCAAGTGTTTGTACATTACAGTTGCAGATGAACAAAAAAAACTTTGGAGTTTCTGAAAGACCAAGAACTGATTTTTCAAATGATAATGTTATCTGACCAGTTAGACCAATAGCTTAGTAGATATACGCAATTTCCAAAAAGTGTCACGATAAACACTGCCCTCTCTTATACCTCTATAAAATTATTAAAAACATTTAGATATTATTAAATATTATAAAATTATGTTGTAACGTTTAATATATTTAATACACATGTGCTTCATGTTTTTATAATATTAGGACAGTAATCCCACATAGAAATGAAACCTCCAGTAGACATCCATTGGACGTCTGTCATGAAAGTTTGAACTTCCAGTGGACGTCCATTAGACGTCCAATACAGAGCCATTGGAAATCCATAGTTCCGCATTGCGTACGTCCATTAGACTTCCATTGGACGTTGTCAAGGATGTCTACTGGACGTTGTGTGGATCGTTGATGGAAGATTCATGCAGCCTCGATAGATGTTTGACGGATGTTTCGTGGATCATTATGTATAAAAAAATATATTCTTAACAAAATGCAAAAGTACCTTTATTCAAGAATATTTTATACTTAAATTAAGTATAAATATTTCTTGATTAAATGTATTATTATGTTTTTTATAAATATTTTTTTGAACATATCATTTTTCTTAAATAAAAGTTTTTATTTTGTCTTTCTTATTTTTATCAATCTTTTTTACAGAGTGATATAGTTCACCAGTCTTATATTATATGTCGATGGCAAAATCTTACTTCCTTCTGCGCTCTTGACTAGCCCCTTTTATTCACCTAAAAAGTGCATTTTATTTACAAGAAACACACGCCACGTAACGGCGGGAAGATTTTACAGAGCCTCGGTGGATGATTAACGGACGTTTTGTGGATCATTAGTAGAGGAGCTTCGATTCCACGAAAGCGTCCGTCAAAGTCCGTCCATTAAGGCTCCGTGAAGCCTCTACTAATGATCCACAAAACGTCCATCAGTCGTCATCAAGGCTCCGTAAACTCTCTACCAATGATCCATGAAACATCCATCAGTCGTCCATCGGAGCTCCGTCAAACCTCTATTAATTATCCGCGTAACGTACATACTGGAAAATCTTTTAAGATGTTTTGACAGAAATTCTATTATAGAGGTAAGATAGATCATCTATCTGACTGTCACCATGGAAGTAAATATCCCACAGAGCTATGGAAGTTTAGTCGATCTCTAATGGGACGTCCATCTGACTTTCATCGTGGAAGTAAACTTCTAATGAAGCCATGGAAGTTTACTAGATCTCTAATGGACGTCCACTGGATGCTAATTTCTATGTGGGATATCTAAAAAATGTTTATCAACGTTATGTCATAACGTTTAATAACATTTAAATAATATCTAAGAAATATTTTTTTAATATTTTGATAATATTAAGACAGCAATATTATTAAGTAACATTTTAAAAACGTTGATCAATGTTTTTGCTTACTGGACTATTTGTATTTATATAATATAAAATATATACCTATATATATCAATACGTGAAATTATATGTATATATACAGGATGTTTGGTAAAGATTTATGCAATTTTTATAAACAGGTAGAGCGCATTACACAGTTATTGATTACACAGGTACACAAAAAAGTGGTGTTTCTTTTTGAAATTAGGAAAAAATAAGCCAATTCAGCAATTCTGACTTTGGATTTAAATTCAGCGAGTCAAAATACATAAGAATTAATTAGTTTGGTTCGCCGAACCAACCACTTTTTGTATGCCTGTGTAATCAACAACTTATTAACTATTGCAAAAATTGCAAAATAGTAAAGGATTTTTCTTTTCAGTTTAATGCGCTCTACCTGTTAAGATTGCATAAATCTTTACCAAACACCCTGTATATATATATATATATATATATATATATATATATATATATAATATGTGTGTATATATATATATATATGCATAATGTAGATGTACAGCCCCATACACCACATCGTTCAAAAAGCTTTAATTCTGAAAGGTATTTGGCAGTGTGCTGTGTGGGGCATCAGTAAAAAACTGTAAAACCTTGTATTTATTTATGAAAATATAAGTTAATTATACGTATTTCATACTTCTGTCAATATCTATTGAAATGACCTATAACAAATTTATGGATGCATAAACATGAAGTATTTGTGGATCATCACTACGCGTTAGGTTGCGCATGATCATCGAAATCAAGCAATGTCGATGATGACAGACACTTGGATGGGTGACCGTTTTTACACAACACCAGAAAGTTTCAGGAAGTTTTCAGAAAGTTGTCAATGAAATATAAAATATTTCAAAATAATATTTCGGACATATTTAGATGTATAAAGTGTCTATTTTCATGTACAAAAAATGTATCTGAAATATTTCTGAAAAGTTTCAAAAATATGTTTCCGATTTATTTTTGAAGATTTCAGAAAATATTTCAATACATTCTGACATTACATGAAAGCGGACATTTTATGTATCTGAAACATGTCTGAAATGTTTTTTTTGGAAATATTGCATATTTCATTGACAGCTTTCTGAAAAATTTCTGAAATCTTTTAATGCGGTGTGGAAAAATAGTTAACCTTTCATATACACACACTGGGTTACCACCCATAATTTTCTGACCCCTACAATTCAGCGCTTCGTACCTGTTAAATACCGCAATAAAAAGAAAAAAAACTCAAAACTGCAAAATATTTCTTTAAAAGCAAAATATCGTAATTTTTTAATATAAAATTTCTTAAATTTTATAAATCAAAAGATTATAAATACTTTCTATAAATATTAAAGTTAATTCATGAATTTTTTCAGAATTTTTAGTATAAATATTTTAAAAAATACAGCTGTTTGAAAATTGCCATGGGTGGCAACCATTTCAATGTATGCAAAGGTTGAAAAAAGAAATGCGAAGGTTTAAGAAGACATTTAATAAAATTAACGATTTGCTTCGTTTCGTTAAGAAGTTTTCTATCATATAGGTGCAAAAGAAGTTGGAGAATTGGAAAAGCATTTGGGAATATTGGAACTAGCCGGAATGCCGGGCAGCGCTTGTATTCGTGTGCAACCGGCGTGCGCTATTACAGGCGAAGGACTTCACGAAGGCTTAGACATGCTGTACCAACTGATCTTGAAACGACGTAAGCTGGCTAAACTAAATCGGAAACGGGCCAGGTAGGCCAGGGCTTCGGAAGACTGCACATGCGTCTTCTGATATTGTCGATCACGGACAGCCTCCCCTTTGGCGATGCTTTCCACAACTTCTACCTTATCCTCTCTTTCCAATGTGATAAGGATGTAGTACATTGACATGAAAGAAATGAATAATGACCACGAAAGGTTGCGATCCCTTGGACTGTCATTCTCTGTGAGATGATGTTACAATTACTGGAGCTTGCATCGATTTTTAGATGTGTGTGTGTGTGTGTGTGTGTGTGTGTGTGTGTGTGTGTGTGTGTGTGTGTGTGTGTGGTGTGTGTGTGTGTGTGTGTGTGTGTGTGTGTGTGTGTGTGTGTGTGATTGTATATATAAATATATGCATATGGATATGACAAAAAATATTGTAGAAAAGTGGAGTTATGATTGTTAGGTTGTTGTATACAAAAATTTTTACTAAAAATTGAGATTATTGATCTAAGATCATTCCATTTAAATTAAAATGTGTCAATCAGTATATTATCCTCTGTAATTGTTTTCTTTATGATTAATTGAAAATAAGAAGAATATAATAGTGTTTAAAACATTTACAATTTTTTTTATTTATCAAAGAATATTGATTTATCATATTGATCGAATTCACAAATAAATTTACAAGTTTGTGAAATAAATTACGACATAACTGTTGTATATTTTTAGCTATTAGTTTATGCTGAGTTAGATTTATTTGTATGCAACAATGTACACGTTTAAAATGATCTTAAATATAAATGTGTGATGATGCTAGTCGACTGACAATGAGAAAAATTTATTGTTGCAACAAAGAAAAAGTCGATGCGAAAATGATTATAAATGTAAGTAAATAATTGTAAATAAATTGAGAAAGTTGTAATTTCATGCTGCTCATAAATTTTAAACGCAGAAATATATTAACACGAGCAACGAAATTGATCAACGTGAAAAAATTTTGTGACAATATAAATTGTCACAAAATACTTAGCAAAATCAGATATTATTATTGCGAAAAATTAATTACTGGCCGTATTTTTTAAATACAAAGTAACACAGCAATGTATTCCTTTTATACACACAAGTAATCAGATGCTGTAATTTTATAAAATTATATCTTTATTATCTTATACGTTTATATTTTTTTCTAATAAATTTTTCTTCATTTATTAGATACATTAGATATTGGACGAAATTTATTATTAAAGAAATGTATTTGTTAGAAAGTCCAACACGATGTAGTTTTATTAAATTTGTTTTAATTAATAAAATTATTTGTTAAAAAACATTAATAAATCATATACTTACTCTGCCAGCAACATGGGCTGCCGTTTCGAATTTACTGCAGTACTAAAATCTATAGTATAGTATATTAACGATAGATTTCAGTTACTAATAGTGAATTTCGGAATACATTCATGGTAAGCACATACGTAAATACGAAAGTACTATACGTGGCAAGCACGTTACTAATGACATGCTAATTTTGTTGTACATTACTTCAATAATGCCTAGACTTGTATTTTACTATCGGTTATCTTATCTATACGGAATTGTTATAATTATGGACGACAGAATTGTCTTGTATTGCGCTAGTGCAATAAGTTAGAATGAGACTAAATATATTTGTCTTATTCTAACTTATTGTACCAGTGCAGCAGTGCAGAAATAAAAAACAAACCTCATGAATAACAGTGTACGTTTACGTAATAGTGACATATTCAACTGGTTGAAACGTGAAGCTGGTCACACACACTTTTCGTAAAAACGTGACAGTAAGGTTTCGACCAATCACGTACTCGATTCAATTGATTACAGTTACGATCGCTCAATCCACTGTGTGTCCTCCTTTAAATTAAAATATTTTTTTATGTGTTTATAATACGATTTATGTTATCATATAAATTATTCAATTTTATATTTTCCTCGTATATATTTACATTTTTGTGTTATTTTCTCAATAATTATTATCTCGTTATTATTCTCGAAAAAATGTATCTTTTTTTAGCTTTCTATTTACCTTCGTAATTCGCTATTCGTACTTCATAATTCGTGAGATTCGTTCGATGTTTGGGGAGATTTGTCATTGCTACATCATTGTATCTCACTTCAGTTTCACAATTACTGTTAGTCCACAATGTATTCCTAGTTGTGCTATACTTTTTATCAAATTGGTGACTAATTTCCATTCAATTGTAACGAGGTCGGATACGTAAGTCTGCTCGGATAATGACTCGGTTTATAAATTATTAAGATTACGGCATAGAAAAAAAGTTTTGTTTTTGTTTTGGAAAGATTAATTTTATTGTTCTTTTCTTTTAGTTTTAAGTATGCTGATTATAAGTCTTTCATAATTACCACTTGATAAGGGCCCAAAGCCAGGGCCAAAACGTTGTGATAAATTGTAACGAATCAAATAAATGCCAGTTGAGTCGACTTCTAAAATCTCTACCGCTGTGTAAATCTGATGAATTTGGGGGATGCCGGAGTACAAAAATTTGTTTTTAAACTAAAAACTTCAGCAACAATTCAAGTTGTGTTAAATGAGTGCATTGTCATGTAATAGAAAGAAATCTTTTGTTACCAATTATTCTGATCGGAACTGAATTCTGTAACTCCATTCTGTCATCCACTTTTTGGATAAATGTATCTAATACCCAAGTAATAACAAGAAGTTACAATTGTGCCTTTGAAAACGAATTTTTTATGAATCATGCCTTGCGGAAATATGATGAGCATGGTTTTTTGTCTTCGATTTCGTCATTCGAACTTTTGTTGATTTTGGTTCACTAGCGCTCAACTATTTGGCATTTTGTCGTTTTGTCGAGGCTTTTATCGAGAGCATCATGATTCGTTGTTCGTAATTTACTAAGTTTAAAATTATATTTAATTATAGCTCTATGCCCCATGATTATTTTTTTACATTGCAAAAAATCTAATAAATTCAAAAGTTTGTTACTTATTATTAGTACAAAATGATCGTAACTGATTGAAAAAATTACTGCTTACAGCTGAAAATATTCTTTAAATGATTATTCAGGAGTAGGAATAAGGAGGTGGTTCTGACTACGGGGCTCCGAGGGGGGGGTGAGGGGGGCGGGGGGGGTATTTGCGGGGAGGGGTAGGGACGTCACGGGGGGTATGACGTCACGCGGGGAGGGGGATGACGTCACACAAACGGATGCCGCCGCTTATCAGTATAAACATTTATATAAACAACATGCTAGTTGTAACCTGATATAAACAAATACCGGTCGGTAGCCGCTTATCAGTATAAACATTTATGTAAACTACAAGTCAGTTGTAACCAGAAATAAACAATAACTTGCCGGTCACCGCTTATCAGTATAAACATTTCTAAGAAAAATGATATGCGAGTTGCAACTTGATATAAACAATTAGGCCCTGCGGCTAGAAGTAGTAATTAGGTATAAACAATTTTTATCTATGGTTCTTTCTGTCGCTTATCAGTATAAACATTTTCTAAGTAAATAATATGCGAGTTGCAACCTGATATAAACAAATTTTTAAGAATATTTATCGTACGGAGCGCCGAATCGTCGGCAGCTGATAAATTTATTCGACAGCTCTTGGAATAGCTATAAACAAAAATCGCTGACCATATCCGGTAGCGGTTTGTTATAAACAAATTTTTTATCGCGACAAGGAGCGCCGAACCGTCGGCAGCTAATAATTCGACACGTTTCTTCCTGTCGCGGTGTTATCTCCCTGCTTAGCGCTCTTGTTAGAGGTAGCGGCTCGTTATAAAGAAAATAGCGAATGTTTATCGCACGGAGCGCCGAACCGTCGGCAGCTTAAATTTCTAGATAATAAATCGGTAGTGACCACCGGCAGCTAAAATATCTAAACATTTGATCGACATTTATCGCCCGGTAGCTTTAAACGGGAAGCTATGCATAACTATAAACAAATGCATGAGACAAAGGGCTAAGAGTGAAATATAATTGGTCCGGAAGAGCACGGTGCCACAGTAAGCGTGAAGTCTTCAACCCGAGCAAATCAAAGTGAATTAATTCCTAAGTATTGTGAATTTTAACTTGAAGAATGGCTAATCAGTTAAATGAAGTGGACATTATAGATATCGCGGACGATATAGAAATTGTGAATATCGCGGACGATGAACAAATTGTGGATATCGTAGACGATACAGAAATTGTGGATATCGCGGACGATATCGAAATTGTGAATATCGCGGACGATATAGAAATTGTGAATATCGCGGACGATAAAGAAGATATTGATATTGCAGGCAGTGATTACGAAAACTCCAACGATGAAGACATGGTAGTTGATGATTTCGAAAATTCCTACGAGGATGATGAAGACAGCTTAGTATCCGATGTTAGTGATTCTACGAGTTATTCCATTGACTTTGTCGATCGCGTGGAAAAATTTGTTTCACATGAAGATTTTCTTAAATTAAACGAGCGTTCCGAACATTGCGCGATATTTTTCTTTTATTCTACGGGTGGTGCTCTAGCTCTCTGTGCCGAGTGTATGATTGACATGTGGGACATTAGAGAAGGGATGAGTGCTGTTAGGGAGCATCAAACGGATCGGCTAGAAAATTTGGATCATCGTGCTTGCTCGAATTGCCGTCAATCCATGTACGTGATAATTCCGCGCAACATGTGCCCAGTGTGCAGTTTGTAAAGACTTTAAATACATAACCGTACAACATGGATCGGGAGGACATTGAAGATATCAAATATGTTCTTAACAATAAACGAATATCACCAGTGCAATTTATACGCGATCGAGAACTTGGTATACGTGGAACGCTTGAACGCGTTGCGATACATAGAGTGTATATAAAGAATGAATCTATTTATCCCTGGCCTTATCACGTGAGACAAGAAATATATACCATGGCATTGAATCAGTGTCCGAATGATGAAGTCGCTAAAAAGATGCTACGTGAATACGATACTATGTACATTAAAATTCCTGCTGGTATTGGAAGGTGTATCAAATTGTTGATAAATAATATGGTTAAAGTGTTCTTAAAAAATCCTAAAATAACAAATATGCTGCACACGTATGATGATTTTTTTAATGCATGGAATCGTTATGCTTATAAAGACAATGAGAATAATGATCATTTTGGACGTATGATGAGAACTTATGTTTTCATTCTGCATGAAAAAGAATGCAAGAAAATGCACTATGAAGTGCAAGATTCGGTGCGACGCTGCAACTCATGTAGACGTGTCACGTGCAAGTGCTCCGTCGAAGAATGTAACGTGATTTAAAAAGTGCGAAAAGACGCTAAAACATGGAACAATTCGATTTAGAGGAACGCGAGCTCTTGGAGCAAGCGAACAGAGTCGCTACTTTGGGCGAGTGTTTTACGTGGTTGCAGCGATGTGATGAGTGTGTACAACGGCTCGAGGAACATAGCCGCGTCAAGCGTCCTCGGCTCGCCGTCGGATATAAACAATCGTTGGTGGCGAGAATCGCGCGACTCGAGGGTGAAAAGACAAGATTACAAAGACGTTTCGTGTACGTCGGCGGTGATTACGCGAGTGATAACGCGGAAAGACTCGTGTGGCGCGAGATAGATACCGCGTTCGAGAATCGTGTTCTGACCGGTGCGGTTATTAATACTAACTATATCGAGCCGCGACAGTTTCTCGAAGACGCCGGAGGTATAGTGCTCGAGAGTGTGCGAGACGCTCTACAAAGACACAACTGTATAAAAGTAAACACCGCGTTCAACGGTGTATTTGTGACTGGTGAAAAGAGCGCTAATAAGAGTATCACCACAAAAAATTGTGAACTCTTTCAAACGTCAAATTTAGACGAATGGTACGAGCGGCGTGTCATCGAGCCCACGTTAGCGTCGCTTGAAGAGTTCCAAGAACGCGATAGCGGGTGGGCGCTTTCACGAATTCTCAATTTAACTATAAATGTGAACAAGTTTAATCCTCTACACGCGGGATGTTACGTGACATTGCCGCGAAAAATAATGTTGAAAAAAGCAGTTGTGAACGTTAAATCGAAGGACAATGCATGCTTTGCATGGTCAGTGATCGCCGCTCTGCATCCCGTAGAAAGAAACACAGGGCTGGAGTCGTCGTACCCTCATTATACGACAGTCTTAAAGTTCGACGACATCAAGTTTCCCGTTATATTAAAAGACATTGGGAAATTTGAGAGACTCAACGATGTGTCGGTCAACGTGTACGGGATCGAAGAGGATAAAATTTTTCCATTACGACTCACGGATAACAAGAGGGAGAAGCATGTCAATCTTTTGTACGTGCAAGATCCGGGGGATAACAACGTGGGTCACTTCACATGGATCAAAAATCTGTCCCGTCTGGTGGGATCGCAATTGAGCAAACATGTATGCAAGAAATACATTTGCGATCGGTAAGTAATAATTCTTCATGAATGTGTTTATAAATTGTTTCAAATAGCAGTAAACATATATGTTTTCTTTGTTATTTACAGATGTCTACATTACTTCAGTTCCGATGAAAAGTTACAATCGCACAATGTGGACTGTCAAAAGTTGAATGACTGTGCTGTCGAACTACCAGATGAAAAGGATAAGTGGCTTGAGCTTCCGCAACTTACACAACAAGGAACGAGTGCCCTTCGTCGTATACGCCGATCTCGAGTGTGTGCTGCGGAAGATGCAACCTGACACGGAGCCGACGACATACGCCTACCAACAACACGAGGTATTTAGCATAGCGTATTATGTGCGATGTTCATACGATAATGCGTTATCCGTGTATCGGTTTCGTCGCGATCCCGATTGCGTGTTGTGGTTCGCTAAGCAACTTGAAGATTTAGCACATAACGTTAAGATTCGTTTATGCGCCAATGTCCCCATGGAGACGTTATCGAAAGAACAATTAGAGGCATACCGTAGCGCGACACATTGCCATATTTGCGAAAAACCGTTTGCGCCGGATGATAAGCGAGTGCGCGATCATTGCCATCTGACCGGTCGTTACCGCGGTCCCGCACATTCGCTTTGTAATTTATATTATCAAAATGTGTTGTACATACCGGTAGTCTTCCATAATTTATCCGGATACGATTCTCATTTTATTATCAAGGAAATAGCCACAGCGTTCAAAGGAAAAATTGATTTATTACCCATCACGAAAGAAAAATATATTTCTTTTACAAAGCATGTTGTAAGTACCGCCGATAAATTAGGACCCACATAATCACATAAAGTTAAGATTTATAGATTCATATAAATTTTTAAATACTAGTCTCGAGAAATTAGCATCATTTCTGGGTAAAGAAAATCTAAAAATTGTACGTTCCGAATTTTCACACTTATCCGACGCAGAATTTAATTTATTGACACGAAAAGGCGTATTTCCATACGAGTACGTTGACCGCGTCGAAAAATTGGAAGACACATGTTTACCACCACTCGAATCCTTTTATAGTTCTCTGACCTCCGACACAGTATCCGATAGCGATTACGCACACGCCGTCAACGTCTGGCATCGGTTCTCAATTCGAACGTTGGGTGAATACAGCGATCTATATTTGAAAACGGATGTCTTGTTGTTAGCCGACATTTTTGAAAATTTCCGTGATAAATGTTTAGAAAGTTACGGTCTCGATCCCGCGCATTATTACACTCTTCCCGGATACACGTGGGACGCTATGTTAAAATATACCGATATTAGTTTTGAATTGCTTACGGACATAGACATGGTAATGTTTATCGAACGCGGTATACGCGGTGGTCTGAGTCAATGTTCAGGCAGATACGCACAGGCTAACAACAAGTACATGCAGACCTACGACCCATCGAAACCATCGTCGTACCTTATGTACTTTGACGTTAATAATTTGTATGGCTGGGCGATGTGTCAGCCGTTACCCTACACTGAATTTCAATGGGTCGAGGACGTTTCAAATTTCGACTTGAACTCTATCGCTCCGGATTCACCCACGGGATACATTCTCGAGGTCGATCTCGAGTATCCTCGAGACCTTCACGATCGACACACTGACCTACCTTTCTGCCCGACGCGCGATAAACCGCCCGGCAAGCGAGAATGTAAACTTCTCGCCACGCTCTACGATAAAGAACGTTACATTATACATTACCGAAACTTACAGCAGTGTACGCGTCACGGTCTTCGTATCGCGAAGATACACCGCATATTAAAATTCGCGCAATCTCCATGGCTCTGTAAATACATAGAATTAAACACACAATTCCGAACTCACGCCAAAAATGATTTTGAAAAAAACTTGTATAAATTAATGAACAACGCGGTATTCGGGAAAACCATGGAGAATGTGCGTAATCACGTTAACGTTAAATTATTGACGAAATGGAAGGGTCAGCACGGTGCGGAGGCAATGATCGCGAAACCGAATTTTCATAGTCGTAGCATTTTTTCAGAGAATCTTATTGCCATCGAACTAAGAAAACTCAAGGTGAAATTCAACAAACCGATTTACGTAGGCATGTGCATTTTAGATCTTTCTAAGACGTGTCTATACGAATTTCATCACGAGTATATGGTACCTTTGTATCGCGACAAATGTAAAGTCATGTACACTGACACCGATAGTCTCGTATACCACGTCGAGTGCGATGATGTTTATGAGACGATGAAACGCGATATTGCTAGGTTCGACACGAGCGATTATCCGGTCGACAACGCGTACGGTATGCCTCTCAAAAATAAAAAAATACCTGGTCTAATGAAAGATGAAAACAATGGTGCGATAATGATCGAGTTCGTCGGACTTAGAGCAAAAATGTACGCGTTGAAAGTGGACGGGAAAAAGGACACCAAAAAAGCAAAAGGTGTCAAGAATAACGTAATAGCGCGAGCCATAACGTTCGAAGATTACACCCGCTGTTTGAGAGATGAAATCGAGATGACGCGTCGCCAGTCGTGTATACGATCCAAGTTACACGAAGTATACACGGTGTCCGAAATGAAAATTGCTCTAAGTCCGTACGACGACAAGAGATATCTCGTACCCAATTCGATCGAAACGTTACCGTGGGGACATTATCGGATACCCCTATAATATATTTGTATGTATTTTGCGCCTGATGTACTTGTAATTTACATTCCATGTATTTTATATTTTACATATATTTGTTAATTTTACATCTAGCGTTTCATATATTTTATAGTTTATATTTTTTATTTTTTACATTTTATACTTATTTTATAATTTTACATTTAGCGCTTCATGTATTTTATATTATACACATATATTACATTTTATGTATTTTTGTGAGTCTTTTTATACTATTGTAATTTGTATTTTATACTATTGTAATTTGTATTTTATAGTATGCATTTTATATGTTAATTTTCTATGAAAAATTAATTAAAGTTGATTACATTATACATTTTATAATACGTATTAATAAGAAAATGTATTAAGGATGATGAATGGATGGATAGGTAATAAAGAAGTCTCGTATATATACACCACTTATTATAAAAAAACTGTATTTTTATTTTTATAAGTTTACATTACACTTTTATATGATTATAATAAAGAAAATATTCTTATATAACATTGTCTTTGTGAATCCACGAATTATGTGATCCATCGAATCCCAACCACTTGACGTAAACCTTGTCACCCTTCCTGCGCAATACTTTCTCCACGAGATAAACGTCCGGGTGAGTCGCACGATGCAACTCGTGCTCGTAGAACGCTCCAACTATAGATGTTCCGCGATAATCCTCTAGTAAATAAGTTACGGGATTGGTATGCTGTACTTTAATAATTTTAAACACCTCGGTTGTCCAATTCGGTGTGTAGCCCTTTTCAAAGACTGTCTTAAATTTGCTCACGCGTACAGAGTCACCGACTTTAAATTTCGCTCGACCAGCAATCTTTATCGAGCTGTACACCGTATTCAAGAGTCTTTCAGCCACAGCAGGGGTTACGTCGACGGGTCGCATACCGATAGTTCGGTGTTTCCGAGAGTTGTAATTTGACACGAGATCCGGTAACAGGTCAATCCACTTGTAATTGCCGTTGAGTGTAAACTTCTTCCACATGTCGTTTTTCAGCGTACGGTTAAACCGTTCGACAACCGATGCCTTCATTACCGAGTACGTGGAATAATGATTAATATCATGTTTTTTCAATATTTTCTGCACATCGGCATTGTAAAACTCTTTTCCCTTATCAGTCTGTAAATTTTTCGGACATCTTGCGCTCTCTCGAATTATCTCGACGATAGCATCAGCTGTCTCGCTTCCACCCTTGCTCTTGAGCGGAATGGCCCACGCGTGTTTGCTCAACACATCGATGACGGTGAGTATGTAGTGGTAGCCTCTGTTAATACGTGAGTACGGAATCATCTCGACGATATCAGCCTGCCATAGATCGTCGTAGCCTCGAACTATGACGTGTCTTCGTTGAAAATTTCTTCTCGCCGGAGCATGCAGTTCCTCGACGAGTCGTCGCCTTTCGGAACTAATATTGGATTTTAACGGTTTCATGGATCGCATACCGATCGTTCCTGTTTTTTCTATT
This sequence comes from Monomorium pharaonis, assembly GCF_013373865.1. Classification (NCBI taxonomy): domain Eukaryota; kingdom Metazoa; phylum Arthropoda; class Insecta; order Hymenoptera; family Formicidae; genus Monomorium; species Monomorium pharaonis. The sequence goes on from NC_050471.1 coordinate 19,557,349, forward strand.
CCGTTTCCGTTCTTTGTCTGTTCTGTTCCCGTTTTTTTCTGTTCCATTTCTGTTCCATTTCTGTTCTTTCGCTGTTTTTTCTGTTCCGTTTCTGTTCTTTCCCTGTTCTGTTCCCGTTCTTTTCTGTTCCGTACCCGTTCTGTACCCGTTCCGTTCCTGTTTTTTTCTGTTCCGTTTCCGTTTTGTACCCGTTCCGTTCCCGTTTTTTTCTGTTCAGTTCTGTTCCGTTTCTGTTCTTTTCCCGTTCTAATCCCATTTTTTTCCGTTCCGTTTCCGTTCTGTACCCGTTCCGTTCTTGTTTTTTTCTGTTCCATTCTGTTCCGTTTCTGTTCTTTTTCCGTTCTAATCCTGTTTTTTTTCGTTCCGTTTCCGTTCTGTACCCGTTCCGTTCCTGTTTTCTCTATTCCGTTTCTGTTCTTTCCCTGTTCCATTCCTGTTTTTTTCTGTTCTTTTCCTGTTTCTTTCTGTTCTTTTTCTGTTTTTTTCTGTTTGGATTCTGTTCTGTACCCGTTCTTTCGCGTTCGTTTCACGTTTGAATTATCTTTTATCACTGCTTTCTATCGTCTTTCAGCAGTGGTTCTTTGTCTTCCGGTACCGATCGATCAGACAATCGTTCGTAACTATTCCTGACTTGATTTACAACCGTTCGATAACCGTCCGACAATCGTTCCCGAGTCGTTTGATAGCGATCCTGCACCGTTCGATAGCTATCCGACAACCGTTCCTGAACCGTCCGCTGTTGATTCAGGAACCGATCAAAATTGTTCGTTAAACGTTCGTAACCGTCTTTTCGCCGTTCGTTATTACTCATTGTTTTTAATCTTGATACGATATGGGTGACATCAATCAATCGACTGACACGTTTCGCGATTACGCAGGTTAATTTATAATAAGACCCGCTTCGCGAAGTTCCTCGATGATGGACAGAATCTCGTTGTCGTGTGCGTTGTGACCGGCTCGACGCGATGCTTCGAGTAATCGCAGACGATCTACCAGTTCATTGGGATTGTCCCAGTGCACGTAATCGATCGCGTTATCATTTAACGTCATAGCGTGAGGTAATCCCTTTCCAGATTTCTTCGTTTTCGGCGTAGGTTCGATCGACATCAACGGTGCGATCAGGTGTTTGTACTTGTATCCTCTGTTGCTCCGTAGTTGACTGTCCTTGGCGTAATTGCGTCTATGCACGTTTGTAGCAAACAATATGCTTTTGTACTTTTGTAAATCATCATCTGTGTAGATGTCATCGGCAGGAATTTTCTTGAAGATCAATTCGTAAAGACCAGGTGTACCAGCGTAACGTACATTGTCGATAATTATATTATCCTCGTTGTCCACATCGAAATGTTTATTACCGAGCATCATTCCATTATTCTCGAGACGAACACCGTATATATTGTCTATGTTTACATCGCTTTCTCGGTTACCGCTCAGGACAGTCACGACATATTTTTGACCCAGCGGACCAAATTGAGCTTGTAAAGCTTTTCGTCCTTGCGACGTCTGTAACTGATTTCGAACAATCGTCGCAAGCGAGTCATCCGTCGTTTCGAAAACATTCTCAAGCGATTCTATCGGTTGTACGGTTGTGGGACGTGGTGTGGAGGTTATCATCGGTACATCGTTTGAAATTTGTAAATGATTAGATTTTTGCGGTGTCGCAGAGATATCGAACGAGACGTTCGACCGTTTTCTCTTACTGGCATATTCTTCCCCCTCTTCCTTCTCACGTTTACGGGTGAACGAAACGTTATCAATCGGCTCCTCTTTTATCGCGCGTACGCCAGAATTGTCAATAATCTTTTGCAGCGGTTCGATCAACGGTTCAAAGTGTCTCTTAGTAGCGATATCCTCTTCGATCCTACCGGTTTTTAGAGCACGATGTTTCTTTCGAATTGATTCGCTCGTTTTTTCAATCTCCTTCGCGATTTTCTCGCGCTCACGTATATCTTTGTTCTCAGCCATGTTAACAGAGAGTGTTGATCGTACGTTTCACCCCGACAAGGTATCAATAACGACTAACCGTTCCGCGGTACTGCAAACTCGTTAAATCCTCTTCTGTATCGCCCGTTAGCAAGTGCACTGTCCTTGTCTATCATCAAAAATCCATAATCACGCTGCCAACAATCGCGACATAATTCACTAAAATCATCATATGACATGTCGGTGTTTACGTGATCGTTGTACACGTGTTTCAAGTTGGTACTGTCCTGCTTAAACAGGATCAGCAGGTTGGCGTTGTCGCGTATAAGATGTTTAGGTATTCTCGCGTACGACTGACAGAGATAAAAGCAGTCGACGTTCGAGTGTCTACCCATTGAAAAATATTCTCTCACGACATCCTGCTTATCGCACGCAACGTCATCGAAGACGAAAATTGAGTTTGGACGCGCCTCGCTCGGTGGAATGACGTCACTGTTATTGGAGAACGTAAAGTAACCGATCTCGTCCATCGACGACAACAAATTCTCCAGATACCGATATTTCGGCTGTTGTAGCGATTTCGAGTACACGTACACGTTCTCGAAATGTACACCGTGCGGACATTCCAACAAATTTATCAGAACGTTGGTTTTACCGCAATTTGACGGACCGCAAATGATGGCGCGTATAGTATTCGGCAGCATCGCACCATGCTTACGCCTCACCCCGCCGTCTCCCATCGATTGTAATTTATCGTCGTAATTCGTTACGCAAATCGTCAAAGGTTGTCGCACGAATCTCATGTTTTCTGAATCTGATTATATATCTGAATCGAACGTCCTATTTATAGGTGTGTGAGTGCAGCGTACGCTCTATGGGAATGCGCCTTTGTACATGTGCACGTGCGTGATAGAGAAGGTGTGTGTGTTTGTGAACGCAGTGCACGGAGAAAGAAACGTATGCGTGCCCCCTGTGCATGCTACAGAAAGCGCTTGCTAGAGAAAGACGTATGTATGTGGGAACGCAGCGTACGGAGAAAGAAACGTATGCGTGCCTGCCTGCGTGCGTGCGTGCGTGCGTGCGTGCTAGAGAAGGCGCTTGCGCATGTGTATACGTAATAGAGAAGACGGTTACACGTGTATGAGTGCTAGAGAAGGCGCTTAAACGCGTGTGCGTACTAGAGAAGGCGTGAGTATGTGCGCGTATGTGTGAACAGTGTATAGAGAAAAAAGTATATCGACGGTCGCGTGCTAGAGAAGGTGTGTGTACGTGCGTGTGTGCGTGCGTGTGTGTAAACGCAGTGTATGGAGAAAATAAACGTATCGACGATTGCGAGTGAGATGAAAGAAAGAAAATAGGATATCATGCAGGATTGAAGGATGAATAAAAAAGATATGCAATATATGTATAATATATATATATTTAAAATATTTAAAACATTAATATTACAATTAATATTACAATAACATAATGTGATAGAATAAAATTATAATATTTTATATTATAATAAGCTAAATCTAATAGAAAAAAGGAAAATATATGAATATATAAAAAATATATGAATATATAAAATATATAAATATATAAAAAAATTGAAATACATATAATTAGTAAATAATATAAAAATATAATTTTCTTACTCTCTATTATAAATCTTATCTATCCAATTAACTATAGTTTTTAAATACATGTCGAACTCCCAGTCTCGTTCTATTTCACCCTCTTCGACTTCTTCATCTCCAAAGAGGTATCGCAAATCGAACAGATCGAAGAGGTCGTATTCGTCTTCATCCTCGCCTTTGCCTTCCTCTCGCCATAACCAATCATTATACCGCCGCGTGAAGTCTCGCGTGTTTCTTACTTTTAATTGATGAGCAGCTACATCCACGTAACCGCGGACGTTGACTACTGTGCGCCCGGTGACGAGTCCGCAACGGTAACACTATAAAAAAACATGTAAAAATATAAAATTATCAATTACAAAAACAATGTATTTGTAGAAAAAGAGTACTTACAATGCTAGCAGGTATTCGCACGTATGCGTTCCTGCTGAGGCGCGGAAACGTCTTTGGGTGGCGCTTTGCTGTGCGCACCGCCTGCTGACTTTTTACAGGTATAAACCCTAGCGCTGGCATGTTGGGCAGTGCTATTCTCGTTTCCGGTTTAGATAAACACTGTAAAAAAATATTAATATAAATTAATATAAGTTAATATAAAATAACATAAGAATAGGTAGTATAAAAAATACTTACTATTCGAACGGTGTTATGCGGACCGAACGCTGCCATTTTACTTGCACTTTTTAACTTTTTTCTGAACTACTTTTCAAATTTTTTCGACGAAGAGCGAATGCTTCACAGTTTGAAGTCAAACTGACGGTGCAGTCCGGCTTCGAAGGCATTGTTTATGATTTTGGTACTTATCCCCACGCTGTGGAGATGCCACTTGAGCTTATCATCGATGCTCAAGTAAACTATCACCCTTTGACGATTCACTCGTGGCTTGAAAACTATTTTTCATAATAGTACTCGCACTGTTTTTTAGAGCAAGTAATAAAAAATTACTAGGCAACAAAAATCTCGCCAAACTATTTATAGGCATGCAAAATCGCACATCGCTCAGTAGCAAACATGTATCTCATACTGTCACATCCCTCTGATATTATAAATTTGAGTGCTGAGCAGTTACAATTCGTACCAAAGATCGTTCTGTTACGCGAGTGCGGCAACTATATCGAACACGTGTGGGACAAGCTTCCGGAACATATAAAGGTTGATTTCGAAGTTCAGCAATATCGTCGCTGCAACGAACATTATAATCAGCCGTGGCAGCAAACGCACATCGACGGACCCGCGCCGTTGATCAAGAATTGTAGCGAATGCCAGCTGTCGCAAAGATAAAAAAGGGTTGCGGTCATCTTTTGAATCGCGTGATAAACGCGCTTCCCTTCGAGCTACATATCCCCGGTTATCAATTTTGCGGACCGGGAACCCACTTGGAAAAACGATTAGCTAAAGGCGATAGAGGTATAAATCCGCTGGACGCGGCGTGCCGCGAACACGACATTGCGTATTCTCGGAGCAACGAGCTCGCCGACAGACACGCGGCGGACGAGATACTCGCTGCGAAAGCACGAAAACGCGTAATCGCGAAAGACTCGGCTCTCGGAGAAAGAGCAGCCGCTGCTGCCGTCTGGGCAGCCATGAAAGCCAAGACAAAGATAGGTATGGGTATGAAGAAGAAAAAAAAGGTAACGAAAAAAAAACGTATACTTCCGACAGCCAGACGAGGCGGCATGTTACCAATTTTACCGATGTTGGGCGCGCTCGGATCATTGATCGGCGGCGCGGCCGGTGTGACAAAGGTGGTAAACGACAGCAAAGCTGCGCGACGTCAGCTCGAGGAGCTGCAACGTCACAATCGCGCGATGGAAGGGCGCGGAGTGTATCTCGCCCCGTACAGAGGCGGACGAGGGTTGTACCTCGCCCCGTACAAGTACGGAAAAGGTGTAAAAGCGAAACGAAAAAATATGTCAAAGAGGCGTTAAGAATACCCGCGGGTGTGACGACGAACATGCAACTACTTCAATTGGCAAAACGATTGTGTATCCCGTATTTCAGAGGAGTGTTTATGCGTAACGCGCTACCGACGAGCGGTGCGCGTCAAAACGAGAGCGGTATCGTAAATCTGGACGATGCGGAGGGTCCCGGTACTCACTGGGTAGCGTACGCAAAGAGGAGAAATCACGTAGCGTATTTCGACAGTTTCGGCAATCTGCGGCCACCCAGAGAACTCGTACGATATTTTGGGGACGATGTGACAAAGATAGAGTACAATCGAACGTCGTATCAAACTTACGATCAAAGGAATTGCGGACAACTTTGTTTGCTATTTTTACACTCGATTTAAAGACCGACGTTGCGCTGTTTAATCTCAGTATTCGTTCAAACATGTCGCTGACACTTACGCTGAGCGGTAAGAGCAGCATTCTCGCGGCAAGCTACTCTCCGGCTATAGATTTGAGCGACGACGATTACGAGCTCGGTTTAGCGATCTTTGAAACATATAACACGATACCGAACGTGAATGCTTCGAACAATAAATTTTACTTTGGCAAAGACAACGCGGAGATTACGATTCCCGAGGGATCGTACGAGTTGCATGCCATTAACGAGTTTTTGAAACGCGAGATTTCGCAAATACGTCCGCGACGTGACGTCACGACTGAAGGTAGTAATGGCGGGGATAAAGATCCAATAACGATTCGCGCAAATTATAATACGATGAGATGTGAGATCAGATGCGTACACAAAATAAATTTTGGCAAACCAAACAACATCGGCTCGCTCCTGGGATTCACATCGAAGCGTATACTAGAACCGCGAATATGGCATGAGTCAGACGTGTCGATCAACATAATGAATGTAAACATTATCCGCGTAGAGTGCAACGTGACCGCGGGCGCGTACAGCAACGACAAAAGCGTGCACGCGATACATGAGTTTTCATCGAACGTGCCACCTGGATATAAGATCTCGGAAAGGCCGTCGCAGATCATTTACCTGCCGATCATCGTGCGGAGCGTTACGAATCTGACGATACGCGTGGTTGACCAGAACGGACGATTGCTCGATTTTCGAGGAGAAGAAATTACCGTCAGATTGCATGTGCGACGACGGCTGCAACGATAACGCGAACGTGAGATGCTCGTACTAAACGCGTCGGAACGCGCTAGAAAAATAAACATCTTTACGACGAAAACACCAACGTTACAGCAGTCATCAGATACTTTTGCGACGACATTCGATAATATTCGATCATCCGACTGTTCCAAGAAAAAGAGGCTCACCGCGTCGAACGTTGAATATCTACAATCTCTGGGATTTGCTGTGCGACAATGACGGATATTTTAAATATCGAGGACGAGCCGATCTTTGACGATCGCATCGTCAAGATCGAGACTCACACGTACAATCCGTTCGCCAACACGACGTTTGAATACAACGATGAGATAAGAATTCCTATACAACAGCAGGATCTTTACACGTTACCGTACGAAAGTTTTTTATACATTGAAGGAAAACTTATAATAAAGAAACCAGTTGCGGGATCTGATGTGACATTGGCAAATAATTGCATCGCGTTCATGTTCGATGAGATTCGATACGAGCTCGACGGTGTGGAGATTGATCGAAACAGAAACGTCGGAATAACCAGCACCCTCAAGAACTATGTAACTATGTCAGCTGCCAGAAGCGTAATCGCGAGGAACGCCGGCTGGGATCCGTGGAATCCTCCGAACGGATATTTTAATTTTTGCGTACCGCTCAACATGCTGTTGGGATTTTGTGAAGATTACAGACGCGTGGTGATCAACGCTCGCCATGAGCTGATTTTAATACGCGCGCGTAACGATAACAATTGTCTGATGGGAAGTTCAGAATTGGAGCCGAAGATTGAATTACTCAAAGTTCAGTGGCGAATGCCGCATGTGTTACTGAACGAGATAAATAAACTGTCGATGCTGCGTGCTCTGGAAAGCGGGCGATACCTCAGCATGGCATTTCGTTCTTGGGATCTATATGAGTATCCTTTATTGCAAAGCACAACCAAACATTCGTGGGCCATCAAGACCGCTACTCAGCTCGAGAAGCCTCGATACGTCGTTTTCGCTCTGCAGGCTGGTCGGAAGAATAACATGTCTGAAAACATGAGTCGATTCGATCATTGCAAATTAATCAACGCAAAACTCTATTTAAACTCGGAATGTTATCCGTACGATGATTTGAATCTAGATTTTGATAAAAATAAATGGTCGATTCTGTACGACACGTACGCACATTTCTGTAAAAACTATTACGGATATGATTATCTCGAACCGAATCAATCCGTCACCATGTTTCGACATAATGGTCCATTCGTGATTATCGATTGCTCTCGACAAAACGAATCGATCAAGAGCGCAACCGTGGACGTACGCTTAGAATTTGAATGCAGAGAAAACGTGCCCGCGAACACTACCGCGTACTGTCTCATTATACACGATCGTGTGATTCAGTACAACCCGTTGACCAACGTTGTGCGCAAAATTACCTAAGTGCGGCGCCATTTTTTCTCCAAAACAATATCAAGATGATATAAAAATTTATAACGCGTCGAGACGGATCACAGTATTCTCAACGACAGCTGTCATGTCTGTACCAACGTTCGTGGATCTGCAAGGTTTCATCGTTGGTGGAGAATTTATCGTTAAGGAATTTGCCTCTCTCAAAGATGGATTTGAACTCACCCACTACATGTTTACACCTACCTATCCATGGGAATACCTTACCAAGGCAGAAAAACGTCAGGTGGTGTGGTTGAAAGTGAATCATCACGGAATATCATGGGAGGATGGATTGATTCCGCACAGCATGGCTAGAGATTTAATTACCAAGGCAGTGATGGGTACAACTGCAACCGATGATGAAATTGTCGTGTACGTAAAGGGATGCGAGAAACGAGAATGGCTGCATGACTTACTCCTGGACGAGGCGAAAGAGGAAGCTAATGTCGAAAATATCGAAGTGCATTACGAAGACATAAAACCTCTAAATAAGTTGGACATTACGTACACCTTACGTTGTCGAAATCATGTTAACAACTGCGCTTTACAAAATGTATTTAAACTGTTTAACTGGTGGTCTAGCAATAAAAAATAATTTTTTTATGTGTTGTGTATTTTTTTATATTTCCATTACCCGTTTATATTTCCTCTTCCCCATTTATTAATTAAAATAATTTTTTAAGTTAGGATAATTAGTAGGAAAAAATATTTCTAAAACGTTTTATACAAATACATATTTATTTATTATTCAAAGCATCATATACAATATTGTCTGATGCATAAACCATCAGTTCGCAATCTATGAGCGAAGTTTTTACACATATTTCATCTAATAGCTTTACAGCATCGCACTTATTATTAATGTTATTTCGCTGCAAGCAGTTTACAAATCGATTATATTTTTCTTTCACTACAAACATATCCCGCGACAATTTAAAGTATACATTATTGATAACATCTTCAAGATTTAGTAAAAATTGCACGGTCAAAGGTTTCATATACAAGGCTTTGTTATTTAATATAAATTTTACAACACTCCCGTTATGTAATTTGACGAGTTCTATAAGAAGATCATCAATCCACAGCGATGTAACGGTGGTTGACTGCAGGAGTCGCTCAATATCCATGCGTTTCTCGATCATTATTATCCATACGTCACGTGACAGCGGTATCTGATTGCCTTTGTTGTCACCAAGAATCATCTCCACAAAAGGTTCAAGTCCCACACTGACACCGATATCCAAATATTTGTAGGCAGTGGCGGTTAAAGCGAATCGCCTTCCCAGGATGCGAGGAGTATAGCGTGGCTGCGATAATGTTCTGTAAAAAGAATATATCAAGTTATAGAAAAATATAGAAAATATATAGGATTTAAATATATAGATTTTAATTCAATTAAAAATACTTACGATTTATCGCACCCGTCATTCTGTTGGATCGGAACGTAATAGTTCATCTCGTACGGTTCTTTCTTCAGACACTTTACAATTCGACTTCCACCAATCAACTGCTGCGGTAACGTAGATGAAGCTTTACCGTTCGTATTCCACTATTTGACTGATGCAATAACGTTGTCGGGAGCTCTTTTATATTATTACCCCCTCCATAAAATACCCCCTTTTTTTATCCCTCTCCACAAAAAATCTAATTTTTATCCCCTCCACAATTATCTAATTTTAACGCGCTCACTACCGATTCATTATGTAGAAATTTAAGCTGCCGACGGTTCGGCGCTCCTTGTCGCGATAAAAAATTTGTTTATAACAAACCGCTACCGGATATGGTCAGCGATTTTTGTTTATAGCTATTCCAAGAGCTGTCGAATAAATTTATCAGCTGCCGACGATTCGGCGCTCCGTACGATAAATATTCTTAGAAATTTGTTTATATCAGGTTGCAACTCGCATATTATTTTACTTAAAAAATGTTTATACTGATAAGCGACAGAAAGAACCATAGATAAAAATTGTTTATACCTAATTACTACTTCTAGCCGCAGGGCCTAATTGTTTATATCAAGTTGCAACTCGCATATTATTTTTCTTAGAAATGTTTATACTGATAAGCGGTGACCGGCAAGTTATTGTTTATTTCTGGTTACAACTGACTTGTAATTTACATAAATGTTTATACTGATAAGCGGCTACCGACCGGTATTTGTTTATATCAGGTTACAACTGACTTGTAGTTTACATAAATGTTTATACTGATAAGCGGCTACCGACCGGTATTTGTTTATATCAGGTTACAACTAGCATGTTGTTTATATAAATGTTTATACTGATAAGCGGCGGCATCCGTTTGTGTGACGTCATCCCCCCTCCCCGCGTGACGTCATACCCCCCCGTGACGTCATACCCCTCCCCGCAAATACCCCCCCGCCCCTCACCCCCCCTCGGAGCCCCGTAGTCAGAACCACCTCCTTATTCCTACTTTCAGGTATCAAATAGATGGCGCTACATGTAGGTCAGAAAAAATTGATCTCGAAACTTTTTGGATAGACCGTATTTATTTAATCTAATACCATGTATCTAATACCCAAATGGGCTTTCTGAGAAAAAATTATTACACTGACATTATCTACACACACACACATATATATATATATTCCATATATATTCCAGATAGCACAAAATATTTATAAACTATTTAAAAAATATTTATAAGAAAGATTTTAATATTTTAAAAATGATAAATATTTTGTACATATTCTTATGTCTGTGTTTCTCAAATATAAAAAAAAGATAAATATTTAAAAATAAAAAATAAATAATTATCATAAATATTGTGATAAATATTTTATACTTATATTATAAATATTTTAAATTACACATATGTATAAAATTTTAACAAAAATATCAAACATTTATTATACATATTTTTGCAATGTTTGTAATATATTTTGAAACCATTTTCAACATATTTTAATTTTTATGAAAAAGAATGTTTAAAATGTTTTCTTATCATTTCTTTTATTATTATCACAGATTGTATATAATATTGCACATGATATTCATATACAGAGTGCGTCGTTAGAATCTGGACAAAAAAAGTTTTATGCAAAAAGTTATTGTTTAAGCCAATATACAAAGATACAAAAAATGTTGTTATATCTCACTTAAAGAATCCTTGCTGAGAACTATCATTCAGTATAACTGCCCTGCACCTCTATCACTTGCTCGATTCTCGCCCTAAATTGTGAGCACGCTGCTTTTAACTAATCCCGTTTCATGGCCGTGAATTCTGCCTCGTTAGCGGCCCGAAGGGAGTTGATGTTAGGGTGCCTGAACTTGTTTGTCTTTCGACTACGAGAATCACTCGACACGTAGTAATCCAGAAGGTTTAGAAGACTGTTAGGAGGCCATAAATCCTTTGACCACAACATGTCGACATTGTCAAAGAGCCAAAAGACCAATTTTGAATCAAAATCCGTCTTGAAGAGCATCTGGCCGACTTTAAAGACGTAGAAGGTATATTTGAGATTCTCTTCAGCGATCCGAAGCATGATCGCTTCGTTCGCCCCCAAGACAGAGGCCAATTTCTGAAGCGGGGTCTTCCAAAATCATATCTTGGGCTCTTTGAATAATTCCTGGAGTTCTTGTTGATTTCTTCCTAACCTATTTTCCTCGTCGGAGTGGAAGAACCCTTCTCGGACTCCTCTGAAACTGCGTATTACTTCGCAACGTCGTATACTGTCGATCTTGGGTATCCGAAGAATTTTATAATTTCGCCCGATATTCTTTCGGCGCGAAGGTTTTCTATAATGGCCGCTCTTCTATTGTACTCCATGTTTGGTGTGACGAGCTTGGCCATTTTTAAGTTATGAAAGTCTTACTGACATATCTATCTAACTTCAACGCCAATAGCACCTATCTCTGAATTCTAATATAGCGAGAACTTCAAATTTAATTTTGTCCGAATTTTACGACGCGCCCTATACATAATAATAAATACTCATATAAACTATAGTCACATCTAGCATTGCTTAACTTCTGCGATCAGAAAAACTGTCACCCATTCAATTGTCAGACGCCGTCGATGTTCCTTAACTTCGAAGATCATACGGGAACTAATACTTCGTGATAATCTATAAACTCTTGATGTTTATGGATACATACGCTGCATAAAATGTCTTATTCAAAAATAGTTTCGCATTCACAAGATTTTATCGTGAATTTTGCTTTGCAAAACTCTCGGATTGGATTGTGGTCAATACTTTTCAGTGCGATATTAAAAATAGAACCATGAAACCTTGTATGCTTCTGCATCCGATAACAATTAGCAGAAAAACTGAAACTTTTAATGCGAGGATGCGCATTAATTTAAATGCCCCTTATTGCGACTGAATGTGAAGAATGTTTAGAGTCAAATAAATTCTTTTGAATGCGAGAGTTAATATTTGAAATGAGTTGAATCCTTATTCAAGCAAAATTCAGAAGATATTCAGTTGAATATCTTCTGTTGAATTCTGCTTTTTGCAAAATATAAAATGAACGCATAAAATTCAAATTAATATATTTGCTAACCGAGAAGCAGGATCGAATTAATACGTCATAATAACGTCACGGAATGACGGCGAGAAATAGGACCAAAATATTACGTCATAAAGACGTCATTAAATAACGTCAATATGCCGTCATTTAAATGTCATTGATTATTTATATCATGATTATTTATACCAATATGACCAAAATTTGACGTCAAAATGACTTATCTTTGCTACCTAGGATATTTCTAAAAAATTTTCATATACACAGATTTTGAAATATTCTGAGATTTCTTATTCGGTTATTCCTGAAAAAATCTTATTATTATTCAAAAATTTTCATTTGTAGAAATACTACAATATTATGAGAATTCTTATCTAATTATTTTTGAAAAAATCGAAAAAATTTCTCAGAAATTTTCATATATACAGAGATTGAAATAATCTGAAAATTCTCATTCGATCATTTCTAAAAAAATCTAAAAAATTCTTAGTATTTTTCGGAAATTCTTTTTCACAGAATACTGCAATATTTTGAGAATTCTCATTCAATAATTTCTGAAAAAATTTGAAAAATTTGTTATATTTCTCAGAAATTGTCATACATAAAGATGTTGAAATATTCTGAGAATTCCCATTCAATCATTTCTGAAAAAATTTGAAAAATTTTTAATATTTTTTTAGAATTTTTCAAAAGTTTTTAGAATTTTTTAGAAATATGGAAGATGAAAAATTCTGAAAAAATTTCTAAAAAAATATGAGAAATTTTTCCACCAGGGGTGGATGTAGCAGGAATCTAATCTCGCGTGTGCGTGTGTGTGTGTGTATTTGGGATATGTTTACGTGATCAAAGAAATCAGTTGCTATTCGTGCAATGTGTTGTCTCGCGTTAGCTTTCATCAATAAGAATTTGTCTCCAATGAATTTCTTGTAAGGCACAATGCATAATAATGTCTTTAATATAAACATGGAAATCCATATTACGCTCAAAAAACGGAAGTCCGTATGACTGTCGGCCAATATTCCGGCCCAAACCATAATGGATCCATTATTAAAGTTTTCTTTCATTTTTAAGGCGCATGGAACGAATCGTTTTCTAATACGACAATACACTCGTTAACGTCCATTGGGTATTTTGACACAAAATTTTGATTTGTCCGTGAATAACACTTGACTCCAATCTTGATAATTCCAATGTTGATGTTCTATTGTAAAATTTAATCGAGTTTTGCAATGCCGATGTTTTAAAGCTGGCACGAAGACTGGTCTTCGAAATTAAAGATTTTCCTCCGCAAGTCTTCGCCGAATGGTGTCGCTCACCTCCACTCTAATTTGTTGTAGATCATTTTTTATTTTGACGTAATATGTCGATTTCTTAATGCCAATGTAACAATATACCGGTCATTTTGTACCGTTACACATCTTGGACGACCAGATCCAGGTCTCCGATTATAATTATCCGTTTTCACATATCTATTGTACACTCGTTGTACAGTTGTACGAGGAACGTTTAAAAAAAGAAATGTAAATATCACTTGATACATAACGTTGACTCCTTCCATCATTAATCAACGCTACAACCTGTGCGACTCTTGCAGAATCTAATGACGTTGCGAAACTGAGCTGAGTAAAAATGCTTTTCTCCGACGCTTAACTTTTGTACAATCTGAATGAGTTTAAAAACTCATACATTTTTAAATCAGGGAGTTGACTTCTTTGAGCTACGCAACAATTAAAAAAATTTTTTTTTCTCTCATGTTTTAAGCACTATCATCAACGTCCGCCATTTTGTAAAACGTTTTTATCGTAACTCAATTACGGTTTATATGATTTTCAAGAGGAAAGTTTAAGCTTTAATTTGAGCTTCGATTCATCTTGATAATTTTTGGTGGAGTTGTTGCTATTGAGAGATATTACAAAATTAGAGAAAAATTACGTGGCCCGTTTTTTTTGCCGGTGATTGTATTTTTATACATGTATACATTTTTTCCATCAGGGTTGCTGAGTAATCGCAGAAAAGGAACAATAGATTGTGAATATAGATAACTGTTTGGGAAACGTAAATTAAAAAAGCTTTTATACAGTATATATAATTATATATGATTATGCATAATTATATTTGACATATAATTGTAATTATCTTTCAAATGTATGTAAAAATATGTTGAATATTATTAATTTTATTTTTATGTAATTAAACTGGATATTTAGAAAATTACATAAAATTACAAATGTGTTTCAAATCTAGCATTTTTTTGTCTGGTTAATTTTTGTTACATTTATGTAAAGTTTCGTAGATTATAGTGTATCTTTTTAATAATGTTTCTAATTTTTAGTGAAATTTTGTACAAATTTTTCCGACAGGGTTGTGCTGATGTGTTAAAGCCGTTACTGAACTGCAATTGCAGACTTTAAAAAATTTCATTAAAAATATTTTCAAAATTAATACTGTAATATTTATCATACACGGTATTTATGAAAATATTTAAAATAAATATTTATATTATATTATCAAAAGATATAAAAAATATATTGAGTTCATATACACTGAGAAAAATTTCCCAGGCTTTTTCCGATGAAAAGAATCGGATTATCCATCGTAAAAGTAACAAATGGATATTTCCGATTACATTGAACGGACAAAATATCCGTTCACAGTTTATCAGAAACTCGTATGAAAATTTTGTGAATATGACTAGGTTTTTCGCTACTTCTTGGCTACTGCATAAGACCAAGGATCGAGGCTTAAAATTTTATTTTTATATTATCTTTATCAATTCTCGGAAGCTCTCAAAGAGTTGCAGAGGTCCAGGAACTCTCTTCGAGTAATAAAAAAATATATACTACACTTTGCTGCTAGTGCAGCTACAACTAGGTAAGCCCTGAGTGGTATTCTCTTATAGGCCTTTTGATGTAAATTTTTTCACGAGAAGGAGAAGCGCTGCGCCCTCGCCTAGCATTTTGCGAACTACTATTAAATTATTACGCTAGTTAACCGACTGTTTGGGTCGGATCTAGTATACCTTATCGGATATTATTTTATCGGACAAACCACTTACTTTTATCCGTTCAAATGTAATGTCCTACTAAGTTGTCGGTATATCCTATAAAATTTTAACGGATAGACTTACGGCATTGGATTTTCTGTTTGTATTTTATCGGAAATTGCAGCGGATAAAAATATTGATCGTTTCGTATCCGTTGAATTTTCCGATTATAAAATGATTGGAAAAGGACTAAAACAGTTATTTCCAATCAAAATTATCAGACATTTTTCTCAGTGTACTATAAATATTTTTCAATATATTTCTAAAATATATTTTATACATATGTTGTTGACAATAATTTTTGTGTTATTTCTCATTACTTTATGAAAAATAATTATACACTCCTTAAAACATAATTTTCAAAAATAAATTTGTAAAATATTTATAAATATTCCTCTCTTAAAAAAGTCATATAAGCGATTTTATTGTTGACAGTTTTCCTCGATGCTGATTGGTTCTTTCGCTGCGTTTACTTCGTGTTGCAAGAGTAACTGTCATTGCGATTGAATTTTCATAGCTGTCAAATTTGTATAAATGGTTATCGAAACATTATTACTGCAATTACCGGGACGTATATCATATATCGTATATCGTATATCTGGGATATATATATATATATGTGTATGTATATAGGGGACTATGAATGAAAGCAAAGCGAGCAATTGTGTTCCTTTCGTAATCAGAGCTTTCCACCCATCTCGTACAGTCCCCACCACAATCAAAAGAGAAAGACGAACATCCCCAGGATGCTCTTCCTGTTCTTTACATCCTTCAATGTTATCTTTTACGGTACGGGTTGATATATTAATAAATATTTATAGCTTAATAGTCTTCTATCCTTTTTAGAAAAAGCCGTCTTCTATTAAATTCATCTCATCTCAATGCCATATTTTTACTCAGAAAGCACATTCAAGTATATAAAATTTATGGTACGTACACATTTGTACTAAAATGCACATATGTATGCATATATAAATATAACCAAAAGATATCCTAAAATGGCAGACTTTTGGTGAATCCGCTCCACTCTTCTTATTAGCGCCTCGAATGCGTAATATTTTATGCTATCTATCATGTAAGAAAAACTTTAGAGATTCAGTTTCTTAAGATGATGATAAAGTCATCATTTTACCAATTGAATAGCGTCACACATACAATACATACGAAACATCAATGTTTTACTATTACTGAATTATAATCATAGACGTAGTATATGTAGACCGAGCGTATTCAGGAGATGATAATGCGGATGAGATAGTTAAGGACAGAAAGTGCAAATTAAGCAGCGTTCTCTCCCTCCCCCCCCTCTCTCTCTCTCTCTCTCTCTATCTCTTGTTTCTTTCTATCTGATCCTTGCTTCCCGCGCCTTAGGCCATAGCCTTGATTACAATAAATATACAGTGTTGCTAAGACTAAAAAAGGTTTTATACCAACTAAATTGGCAAAAATGTACCAAATTAAACAAAAATGTACAAAAAATTTATAAACGTTTTTGAAAATTAAAAAAAAATATTTTACATATATTACATTTACTAAAACTTTTAATTATTTAATCTCTTAATCTCTTCGAGATAGAAAGCCTAATATTAAGCTTATAATTCGATTTACTGAAAACACTATTCGTTAAGTTAAAATTACTTTTTTCATTATAATATATGCATTTATTTCGAAATAAATTAATGTTACATTGTATAATGACATTTTACTGCCTCATACCTTACAAAGTGCGACATAATTATGTTTTTATTGCAAATAACGTTAAACAATCATTTTAAAAATAAACAATAATATAAAGTTTAAATACAACAAAAAAATAATCATTTTTTTCGCACCGGAAGCCTCTAATATTAGACGCTGGAGCGATGCTATCTTTTTCATAGTTCAATAAAGATCATCATTGATAGGGATAAAAATGTTCTAGCACTAAAACTAAAAAAGTCATTCAAAAAAGATCCGGTCCTTTAGATGTTAAACTGTAACTTAAAAAAAGGTATGAGAAAGTAAAATAAAGAAATTATAATAGAGGAAAAGCATCAAGTTTGGAACAGTTTCGTAAATTGGAACCTCCTTATTTCTTGGAAACCAAACCGTACGAATGCACCGTATGAATACCGATAAAAACATGGCCTGCTTGTTTAATTAAAGAAATAAAAACTCATATTTCATACATCCATGCCCTTTTGTACGTAAAATATGTTAAAAACAAATTCGTCAAAAGCGAGAGTTTTATTTGCACAATTTTCTCTTGCAAATTATACAGTTTAAACAATAATGAGTATATTATCAATAACATTACCATCATTTCACATGTGTGTTAGTTTCCTAAAACTGTTTTTTTTATTTCTCTCTTTTATATTTATTTGTAATGCAGTTGTAAACATGAAGTTGTGTGTGCATAAATTTGAATCGGAGATCTAGTAATGATAACTGTTACTATGCCGTGACTGTAATATAGCTAGGCCGTGATCATAATTTTTATATATAACCTATATGTATAATAACTTCAATGTTCCGAGGCGAGATTTCACGAGAGACAATAGATGAGTTGAAAAAACGTGCCTGTTGAACAATATGCATTCTTAAGCGAATCTAACGGAATAACATAGCGTCTATAGAACTACGTAATTTAGATAATATGTAAAAATTAATAAAATATATCATTAACACTTTGATCGTACACGGGTTTCAAATTAAGCACCTATTTCATCAGTGTTTTTTTGACATGTATCACAAAAACAATAATTTTTTTAAAAAATGCGAAACAAAAATTATTATATTATTTGATAAAAAATACTTTCTAATTTACATTAGTGTTTTTCTAACTATTATTTAAGAAATACTCACTTGTCAGTGAGTAAAAATATGTCAATTTGATTTTAAATCGACCACGAAATAATATCGAACTCACATCGAAATCCGTATCGATTCAATGATTTTTTGGAGTGAATCCTAGAGGGAGCGTCCCAGATGCGCACAGTAATAAACGGACACAGCAGGCTGAGTGAAACGGACACAGACCAAATGCGCACAGACCAAATGCGCACGGACCAGATGCACACGGACCAAATGCGCACAGTCGCAATCCTATGTGGTGCAGAGAATGCTTTGCACACACACACGCACGGGTGGGGTGCAAGGGGGGGCTTCGCCCCCCCCCCCTCCCGCACCCACCTCGTTGGTAGAGGTGCCCGAAAAGTCGCAACCCATGTGGTAAGTTTGTTGGTTACTGTGTCCGTTTGGTCTGTGCGCATTTGGTCCGTGCGCATTTGGTCTGTGCGCATTTGGTCTGTGTCCGCTTCACTCAGCCTGCTGTGTCCGTTTATTACTGTGCGCATCTGGGACGCTCCCATTTTTTGATCCCACCCCCCAGTCTGAGGTGTTTTCGACATCGAAATCGCATCAATTTAGATCAACCACCATTTCGACAAAATTTTGATATTTTGACTGTATGCCATCAATAGGGATTATCTTAAACGCGCATAATGTAAAACGGACACCAATAAGATTACTGCTTTAATTAAAATTAGGATAAATTTATATAATTTAATTGGTGGTGTCCGTTTTACAATTTAGAGCCCAAACAAAAAATTTTTAAATTTATGTATTTATTCCCTCTACATTTATGCCAAGTTTCATTAAAATCAGAATTTTCGGGTTTACGAGGTTCCCTTGTAAGTAAAACAAAAAACGGCAGAATTTTGTTTATTACAGAATTTGGTAATTATTCAGTTTAGGGGAGGCAGCTCTGATGACCTTGACCTTAACATATGTTATCAAGGTCAACCTTATAAGTGACCTTCGAAAAATTTTAGCCGTCGTGATTCGTTAAAAAGTTATTAACAAAAAAGTTTTCATAAATACGACACATAATTATTCAGTATAGAAGTACATCACATGGTTTTGCGACTTTCCACGCGTAGCGAGGTCCATCCCCCCCTGCTTACAGAGCGAAACGACGTCCATGCCTGTACTTTACCACAAGGATTTACGACTTTAGATTTAAAATTGTGACCAAATAGCAAATAAAAAATGTTTGGGTTAGGTCAGGAAAAAATATGGGGGGTGTGGGCGGGGGAGAGGCGGAGCCCCTCCCCCGCCCACACGTTCTCTGCACCACACTTTGCAGTATAGGAGAGTATGAAATATTTATATACAATAATAATTTTATTTATTCGTGATATTCTTCAGTAGGATACATTGAAGCTATAATCTCAAAGAATTTATCAATTCGTTCGGAATAATTATATTTGTTTAAAAGTTTAAAAATAAATTCAGCTACATAATACATATAGTGTTCTTTTCGGGTGCCATCGTGGTATTCCAGAATATTCCTTGAATATCCCACCACAGACGTTTAATGAGTATGTACTCCTGTACTTAAGTCCATAAAATTTTCACTATGATTAACTGTTTTATGCGTATAATTATAATTACTTAATGAACTGTATACCCGCCAACAATTGTTATAAATAATAGTGCCTGGTAAAATACGATGACGTATAATTGGTAGCAAGACTTCAGAGGATCGCTGTTCAACAGGTACAATAAATAAATGGCCTGTGTTTCGTTCAATGGCTCTAAATAACCATTGACCAGTTATGAGACGTCTGCGATGATATTTACGTCTACTAAATTTTAGTCTTTATTGTTGATGTAGAAAGAATTAAATTGCACAATCACTGTTATCTATCTTAATTTCCAAAATATATATATTTTATATCATTTAATAATATATGGAATGCGTGATTTGCATGTTTGCTAATCCATATGCAAAGTGTGATGCAGAGAACGTGTGGGCGGGGGAGGGATCTGCCCCTCCCCGTATTTTTTTCTAACCTAACCCAAACATTTTTAATTCGCTATTTGGTGACACAATTTTAAATCTAAAGTTGCAAACCGTTGTGGTAAAGTACAGGCGTGGACGTTTTGCTCTGTAAGCAGGGGGGATGGATCTCACTACGCGTGGAAAGTAGCAAAACCATATGATGTACTCTTATATTGAATAACTATGTGTTTATGAAACTTTTTTTGTTAATAACTTTTTAACGAATCACGAGCGACGGCTAAAATCTTTCGAAGGTCACTCAGGAGGATGACCTTGATAACATATGTCAAGGTCAAGATCATTGGAGCTGCCTCACCTAACCTGAATAGTTACCCAGAAATTCTTATAATAACAAAATAAACAAAATTTCTTTTCAGAAATTAATCTAAAATAATATAAAGATATAAATATTTGTAAGGTAGATAAATTAAATTTATTTATTATAAAATGTAGAAAAGATTTACCTTTTTCTCTTTTTGTTAAAAGACTTTGTAAAACAAACTTAAAAGTAAAACCGAAAAAAATGTCTAATAATTGTTTATATTGCAGATAGCGAAATAAAATCTGTCACACATGATGATTCTTTAGGTACGTTGGGTGTTTAGAAAACCGAGCTATTGAAATAGAATGTAATTATTTCTTACCTTTAGAGCCATTAAATTACATTTTTAGGTATTACTACAGCCATTTGATCTAATGCTAAATCTAATACTTTATTGAGTGCATCCAGAAGTGCAACCGTTCATTGAGCAGCTAACGTAAGTAGCAACTAAAGATGATTGGGTTTTACCTTTGGATCTTACTATTGAATTGGATCATCTTCAATTGCTACTTAGCCGTTCATAGTGGTTGCACTTCTGAATGCACTTATTGGCGCGTTCAGTAGATGGAGCGGATCAGTGAGTGCTCAGTGATTCTCTAATATAATTGGTTCTTGCCTTTGGTTTTTTGTTGGATTTAGAAGCAGAAATCATATTAAAGAATTTGCTGAACGCGCCTATATATTGATTGCTTTTACGTTTAGATTAAATATTGGATTTTTAAGAGAAATTTTACCAGATATTGAAATTGTACCAAATTTGATATCTTCCCAGAAATGTAGTATCAGAGTATCAAATATTAAAAAATGTACAAAATCTGATACAATTGTACCAAGTCTGGCAACACTGATTTTAAATATAATGTAATAATATTGGAACATCTATGGGCGCTAGTATCGTGATCTGATAAAAAAGGTCCTAAGGTTAATCAGGCTGCGTCATTCTGATTGCCAATGTTTGATCCGTGATTTGCAATTTTAATCCGATTTGTAATACGTAATATGACACAGGCTTAAGCGGTATCATTGTCTCTTTTTATAGTATAGATACATACTAATTTTTATAGTATAGATACATACTAAACCTATATACTTGAAAATTTGAATAAATAATGAAACTTTTAACCAAATTGTGCTAAAAAGAGACAATGATACCGCTTAAGCCTGTGTCATATTACGTATTACAAATCGGATTAAGATTGCACGTCTCTCGTTGAAATTAGTACAGATACATACTATAGATTCTATAGTATGTATCTGTAATTTCAACGAGGGAGCGCCGCTCGGAGTAGACGAGTTTTCGTCCGGTTCGCGCAGGGGTAACCCCCACCATACCGTTTTACTACTTGCGTTGAATGTTATGTCCAATCCACTCTGACCATCTTATTGTTAGTTGCCATTGTGCACACTCCGAGCGGCGTCTCTCGTTGAAATTAGTATATGTTTTTTTTTAATTTCTACTAATCTACCACACGTGCCCAGTACAGTAAAAAATAAAGATATTATTTAAAACACTTTAAATCACTTCTTTAACTTTTAACAAAAGATTGGCCGTTCGTGTTCTATCATTATTATAATTATTATAATATCATTATTATAATCATTACATCAATATCGCAAGCAGTAGATGTACAAATTTTCAAGCATTTTAATCTTTCACATTAAACACTCAAGCCTAATTTTAGAACTTCTCAACATCGTTCTTTCGTGTGACTTACATCTCAAATTATCTTTGTTCAAACGGATTGCAAAAATTTTGTTTTGACACACATTGACAGTTAGAAATGTCATATTGAACTAAGATAAAGATTTATATTTCTTAATTTTTTTCATTCTCAGCATAAAGTCAATATTTCAGTTAGCATTTGAGTTACCATTATGTTACTATTATGTTAGTCCTTATATTTTAATTCTTTATTGCACAATTTTTTTTACTGAATGTATTTACTGAATTCTAATATATAAAGGTTAATTCTGAAATAAAAATTAAAATTACAATGTCGGATTTAATATGACCACCAAATTAAAAAAATTACTATGATTTATTTACGTATGATATTTTATATATAAGAGTTTTTAGACTTTTGATTTTAAGTAGACTTCGCCTTAGAAATTGGTTCAAAAGTTGTTCAATCCGAGCATTAGCAAAATTGGATTTATTTATGTACAATGACATAACATAGGTTTTTAACCTCAGGAATTTGAAATATAAATGTATTGCAAAAGTTATCACTAAACATAATTTTTTAAAACAGAATCTGATCAACAGATTCAAATCAAATTCTTTTAACAATAAAATTTTACATGCATATAAAGGTAAGGCAAATAAATGAATTTAAAATTAATGATAAAAAAATAAATTATTACACATTCATGTTATTTACATACATATACAAGTCTTAGAAACATAATGATACCAAGTAGGTCACACAAATTTATAATAAAATACATATGTAAAAACTGTGAGGAAATTGGTGTGCTTCGTGTGCAACAAAGAATTAATTATGGAAGAGATCGAATTTTTAAAATCTGTAAATCTAATTAGAAAAGTAATTTGATCATGTTTGATTGGTAAAACAGGATAATTTTAGCATTTTTTTTAATACTTAAAGACTCACGCAACTATTCGTTACTTTGTAAAAAAACCCCACACTCATTTTATATATTCGCATTTTCACACGTTGATTGAGCGTTGATAAAATGAGCGGGAAAAGGATATGCTTATTTAAAGATGTGTACTGCAGTAAATTGTTGTCAATAACCAAATATTGTACAAAATACTTTGTACTGAGTCTTTTTGATCTATAAGTCTATTCTACAATTGCGTGAACGTGGTTGTAGGGTAGTAGTAATAAGTGTTGTATACATGTGAACAAGAATGCCTGATCATCTGAAATTAACTGCATTCCAATTTCTGTATGCATAGAATTGTGTTAAAGTAATTTTTGTTTTGCAATATCCTTTTATTTTGTTTATAGATTTAGAAATTTTTTAGAATGAAACTATACACATTACTACTAGTCTGTGGAGTTTCTAACGAAAACGGAAAAAAAAAAATGTTATTTCGCTGTCACATCGTAAAAATGTTTGCTAATATAAAAGATCTACAGTTTATACTTACGAAATTCATCCATAGATTAGTAGATGACAAGAACAAAGAGTGTCGAATTTCGAAAATTAGATTTTGATGCCTAATTGTTTTGTTAATTAAGACGAAATTGCGCTATGAAAATTTAAGATATATACGTGTTAAAAGTCGAACATGAATAAGTAAAACATGAAAAAAATTTTTTCATTTTTGATATAAAGTTCAATTCACAGATTGATATTAATATGTGTACTTTAATTCTGGAAAAAATTTTCTAAATTTACAAAAAAATACAAAATCTCATTAACGATATGCACGAATGACTTTACATTATTGACCTCGATTAAGTTTGAGAAGTAGTTCAGCATCCCCTTATATGCACCATGTAAATACCGGAACGCAGCAAACTTCAGATGACCAGGCATGTATATATATATATATATATGTACATATATATATATATATATGTACATATATATATATATATATATATATATATATATATATATATATATATATTATATATATATATAACAAAGTTAATCTACAATAAAATAAAGATGTATCCTATGAACGATTGTGTGGCGTTGATATGTGACAGTCCTTTGAATACTTTGATTGGTTCGCTCTTATAGCAGTTATAAAATTCAACTATCTTTCACATACTTTGTAATTGATAGTGGTTTACAACTGTGCCTTACAATACATGATTTACAATTACTTGCAACCACATTTATGAAATTGTAAAATAAGTTTTATATATCAGTTTGAATAGTCTTGTATATAAGCTTGAAACAACTATGATGGTGGTAGACTTACTTATGAATAATGTTTTTAACTTTGATCATCAGTAGACTTATTTTGTAACTTTTAACAACAGTGACAATATCATTATGTTGTCGTTGTCCATGTATTATATATGACAAAAACGCTTCACTACTCAAATTATAATTAGATATTGTTTCAAGATTTGTATACAAGATTGTTTGGAGTCCTACTTACAATGCTGCGCCTTTTATTCTAACGTATGGTTTTTTTATTTACCGTCGTTTTCATCTACTGGCGTTGGGTAAGCATTACCGGTATATCATGTGGGTAAGCGATTTTATTGTATGTTATGTCATGGCGACGTACAAAAAATGTATCATATTTCTGTGACTTTGTGGTCAAAACAGCATATCTCTTCTGTTACGTATGGTGCAAGCAGAGTGTATTTGTTATTAAAAAGATTATGTTATTTATCAAAATGTTGCTATATGTGTCTACAAAAAACTCTTTCTATTGTCCTAATATTTATTGATGATTATTTAATCATATATATCAATAGTTCTCGGACTCTTATAATAATTAATTAAATAACAATAAATTAAAGTACATACTAAATTATATAATTTATTATATCAATAACACAACACATTTCAATATTACGTTATATTCAATATACAAGTACAAAAACGATTAAGAAATATGTATGTATATACATGTATAACTTCTAGTAAAGACATCAGTGATTTTATCAAATCAGAGCATTATAGCAAATGAATAAGTCTTTGGTTCTTTCTCAATCTTTTTACTTGTACATGTACATGTATATGTATATCTTTAGTAGAACATTTTATAAAAGAAGTTGCTCGTGTAAAGAAAAAAAAGTACTCGAAGATGGAGTATATCGCAGTTTTCTTATAAGATTTATAACGAAGCGACTGGTGCTTTGTAGCCAAGAGATCACTGTCAAGCATGATTGTTGTTTTTATATCGACTGACGTTTCAAATTCTATTCTACGCTATACTTGCCCCTTGTTGTGTTTACTATGTTTGAATATTTTATCTCGTGCTTTATTCGATTGTTAAATCGTCTATTTATGTATACATATTACTATATTAATAGCGCTCACTGAGTAATTGATGCGTAGCGCGTTAGACTGATACGATCCTTTCGGATATATACGCACGAGGAATTTTCAAATAAATATGCTGATTCCGTTATGTTTTCAATAATGATTTAATAATGACATTCATTTCCCTTCTTCGTCCGCTTCCTCTTTTTTCGTCATTTGTTCTCTACTTGAAGATACGTCATTAAATATTGCCGTTTCGATTCCGATATTGTGCTTGCGTTGGAATGTCAAATCAAAATCATGCGGAAATTTGAAACGATATGTGACGAAATCATCTTGTTTACAGTAATCAGTGAAGAAAGTGAGATATTGAACTTCCTCGTCTGTTGGTTTTGGTAAACGCAATGGTAACCGTGTTTTGGTCGTAATAGGCACTGAACGCCGAATTAGTGGCCGCTTCTTCTTCGTAGGAGGTTCCATAATGCGCTTTAGCGTGTCCAAT
This sequence comes from Monomorium pharaonis, assembly GCF_013373865.1. Lineage (NCBI taxonomy): Eukaryota > Metazoa > Arthropoda > Insecta > Hymenoptera > Formicidae > Monomorium > Monomorium pharaonis. The sequence continues at coordinate 19,583,483 of NC_050471.1, forward strand.
AGTCGATGCATTAATTCGAACTAAAAAAAGCATGAAAAATATGACATAATTATTGTTTGAGATGTTAAATTTGAGTCGTTTTTTATTTTGTTGTATTAATTTTTTAGGAATTTTTTTTTGAAGGAGTAAACATTTTCCCAAATTATCTTTGGTCTTTTACTTATTACTGTTTGAAGATTTTTTTTCAATAAAACATTTTAAGGTTTACTAGACAGAAAAATAGAAAAGATAAACTATGCAAAAAGTGTAGTTGGAAAGAACAATTCAATAATCATTGACAAACCGCACAGAGATTAAATAGATCTACAATTTATTATTAAGGTGGTTCTTCGAAACAATAATTTTCTAAAAAATTATCTGAAAATCGAACTATATCTTAATGAGATTAAACATGGTTTTCCGCTTACAATAACGTTCAAAAGTATAGTACACTTCAGCATGCTTTTCCGCACAGGCCTTTCTCTCTCCCTGCGAAAAATTTTTTGTAGCAATTGTCGACGCAAACATAACAACGTGTACATATATTATATTAGAATACTAACATGCCCGTTGCCAATTCTCTGCAATGCACATGTTTCTCGCGCCGGCGAGCGTAAGGATTTCATTATATCGCAAACTTTTATCTGCTGTAACTTAGAAATGGCATTGCTAGAAGTCTCTATTTTTTAATATAAGGTTTCTACTATAGTTTTCTACATTATATTAGTTTTCTACATTATATTGGTTTTTTAATTTTAAGAAGCATTTAAAAGATATTGACAAAAATATCAGTCTCGCGATGGTTTAGCATAAGGATTACATGTTAAAAGTCACAACTTTGACGTCAATTATTTTAAAAACGGTAGAAGTCCCAAAAATGTATGTGTACATGCCCAGGTAGCAAGGTGTCGTCTAATTGACGGCATTTTTTGGTCATTTTATAACGAACCAGACGTCATAATCATGTCGAGATAAAATGACGTCTAAATGTCGTAAAACTGACGTACATTTGTTTCATCTTAACGATGTCATATATTGACGTCAAAAATACGTCATTATTTTCATATTATTGACGTCATTTTCAAGAAGCTAGTATTATACATTTGACGGTATTTTATTGGTATTTTTATGACAAAACATAGGTTTTTAGATTACATTTAATAAAGACGACATTTTAACGTCATTTTTATGACTATCCCAGTTAGTAAAAGCCGTTATTTTGACGTTTTAAAAAATATTTCGGGTACATGTCCTATATATGCAGTACTTGCATTATGAAAATATCGAAATAACATAATTATAATGTAAAAAAAAAATTGACGTTGTTTCTCAACAAGCATCGTGACCCACCATACCATAGTCACATTTGGCATTGCCTAATTTCCGCGGTCACCCATCCAACTCTGAATCGCCGTCGACGTTGCTTGACTTCGAAGATCGTACGCTACCTAGCACTTTGTGATGATCCGTGAACACTTGATGCTCATGAATACATATTTGTTATAGATTAGTTCAATAGATGCGAGAAACATGAAACTTGTAGTTAACTAATATTTTTAATAAATATAAATTTACAGTTTTTTTCATGATTTTTACATATGTGAAATAACATGTGGAATAACTTATAAAAATATGTTTTTGCTCTGTTCTTTTGATAAAGCTAAATTATACCTCAGACAGAACGCAATATTTATAAAATATTTATAATATTTATTTAAATATTTTATAAATATTTATCCAAATATTTTATAAATATTTTTGTGGTCTTAGATTTGACAAATCATAAAAATTAATCATAAATATTATAAAAATATTTATGAAATATTTATAAATATTTACAAAATATTACTTATACAAATCTTTATCTTTTATTTACCATAAATATTATATAAAATATTTAGTCTATATTTTAATATGTTGAATAAAGATTTTTTTCTTCGTGTATATAAAATATGTGTAAAATATTTATATAATATTTTGAAAAAATAAATATTAATAAATATTAATAATATTTATCATAAATATTATGTGCTGTCTGGGATGATTCTAAAATATTAATAGTATTAATTATATAAAGTATTATATTAATTTTAATAATGTTGTTTATTAACCAATCTTTAAATAATAATTAATAGTTATAAGTAGCAAAGTGTCGTCCACCTCAATAATTCATTTGAGGTCAAATCGTCAATTATTACAAAGAATTATAGTTAACGTCAGTAATTAGTCACTATATAATAAAACCTTATTAATACGTCGTAAAATGATCAATTAACTGACGTTATTAATTAGTTAAGAATATGACGTCGGAAATACGTTGTAGGATGGATAAATGACTGACGTAATTAATAGGTCAAAAAATGACGTTAATATTATGTCTTAATCTGGTAACATGACGTCCGCGATCTTAAATGACGAATTATTGATGTCGTATTAACATCACCTTGCTACCTGGGTGCATTGTAATCTCATTAAGATATAGTTCGATTTTCAGATAATTTTTTAGAAAATTATTGTTTCGAAGAACCACCTTAATAATAAATTGTATATCTATTTAATCTCTGTGCGGTTTGTCAATGATTATTAAATTGTTCTTTTCAACTACACTTTTTGCATAGTTTATCTTTTCTGTTTTTCTGTCTAGTAAAAGGAAAAAGCAAAAAGTTAAACTGTACACGAAATTCATATAACAAAAACAGATTCCGAATCTCCCAGTGAATTGAAATTAAAACTCAAATGTCATTTTAATCAGTCACGCTTGTAACTGTTATCGGAGCCAAAATTTTTCATTTTATACAATAAATAAATTAATATAATTTGTTTAAAAAAAATGCGATTTACTCTTTTTTGTTCCAAATTCCGAAAAAAATTAAGTTATCACGATAATCCTAATTCCGATGATAATCGCAAATTTTTTTATTAAAATGACGTTTACACAGGCACAAAAACAAGTTGTCTAAACAGAATACTCCACTAGGCTATCTTTATGTATTTTGACGTGGAGAGGGCCTCCGAAAGTGACAGAAGGTAGCAGTTGATTGCGATCGAGACAGGCAGTCGATCTCGGTTTTGTTAGTGAGTGAGGTGTGAATTTTGGTTGTGGAGAGGAGAGAGAGTTCATCGAGGAGGAAGATGAGAGAAGGACATGGAAGGGAGATAAATGAAAAAAGGAGGAGAGACAAGAGATGCATAAGAAAATTGGAGTAAGAGGCTGGAGGAAAGGTGATGAATAGAAGGATAATGAATTAGAAATAGAACGCTGTGGATATGAATTAGAAACAGTGTGTGAAGATGGCGCTGGGGTTTCTTTGCATAGAGAGGAGGCAGGGAAGGAATGGAGAGGTAGATGGCGGTTGTGACGGTGATGGAAGGAAGCAGATGTGATGAAGTGGTGAGAGTGGGAAATCAAGTTGTGCGCATGGACGGAGAGGAATGGAAGCCCGATTGACTGACGAGAGGCAGATTCAAAGGAAGGGAGATGGCCACGTACGGTGGCGAGCGTGTTCGTTAATATAGAATACGGGAGGATTGATGAACGGAGTCGAGTACGCAGAAAGAAGATTAGGAGATAGAAAAGAGAAAGTAAGAAGAATGGAGCATGGGGGAAGATGGCAACAGTATAGGTAAAAATGAGAGTATGTGCGACAAATTAATATGTCGATAAGAAATCGATGGTTGAGTGAAGAGCATGTGGACGAACGGTAGGAGAGAGAGAGAAGGTTGTGGCCAGAGGAGCAAGCAAGGTAGAAAAGAGGAGGTGCAACGAGAGGGTGAGGCTGGAGAAGGACGTGGTGAAGGAGAGAAGGGTGGATAAAGTGCTGGAAGATACAGCGGAAGCGTTTGAAGAGAGGGAGGAGGAGAAGTGAAAAAGTCCGAGTACAGGAGAGAGAGAAAGCTGGAGGAGAGGGTAAGAGAGAAAAAGGAGTGAGAGAGAAGGAAGACATGGACGAGGACATGCAGGAGGAAGAAGAGAATAAGAAAGGTTCAGAAAAGAAGAAGGAAGAAGATGGAGTGCGGTTACGGCACAGGAGGATAGGGGAGAAAATAGAGAAGAAGCGGATGGACACGAGGAGAATGAACGGTTGGAACGAGAGGAGAAAAGGCGAGAGAAAGAATGGAGAAAGGAAGAGAAGCCTTCATTTGCGCACAGTACAATTGGACACGTTGCAATTGCGCACCGTTCGTTTTGACACAGTTCGATTGGATACTGTTCGATTGGACACCGCTCGATTGGACACCGCTCGATTGGACACCGTTCGATTGGACACCGCTCGATTGGACACCGTTCGATTGGACACCGTTCGATTGGACACCGTTCGAATGCATACCATTCGATTGCGCACCGTTTGATTGCGCACCGTTCGATTGCACATGTTCGATTGCACACCGTTCAGTTGCACACTGTTCAATTGCACACCGTTCAATTAAATGTATATTAAATATTTATCCATTATGGCTGCATTTGCAATGTGTACATGGGTTAGCGACAATGAGTACATGGGTATGCGCAATCGAACGGTGTCCAATCGAACGATGTCCAATCGAACGGTGTCCAATTGAACTGTGCGCAATTGAACGGTGCGCAATGTTTCGTGTTTAATAGCACGGTGGGCAATTGCAACGTGTTCAATTGTACTGTGCACCACTGAACCTCTCCCAAAAGAAAGAGGAGGTGGTGGAGAAGAATAGGAAAGGAAAAGGATTGAACACTAGGATGGAGGCGACGGAAAGGAGTGCAATTAGATGGAAGAAAGGATCGGGCATTGGAGAAGGAGAATAGGATAGAAAGTGAAGAGAGGGGAAGGGAGTAGGAGAGAGGGGAGAGAGAGATTGATTAATCGATTAGCTTTCTTAGCTTTCTCAGATATTTTACATAGATTTACATACATGCTTCTTTAACATCCGCTTAAATACATTGATTCTTTCACAACTTCTAATTTCTGCTGGTAAGGTATTGTATAATTTTACTCCCTCGTAAAACACTTTTTTGCGCACTTCTGGTTCTAACGAATTTTATTGCGATAGCCCCTTCCTGTCTTGTTTTTCTTTCATCTTTATTACTAATTACTTCTAGTTTATCTCTTAAGTAATTTGGCGCCAAGTTATACAGAATCTTAAATATAAATATGCATACATTATAGTGTAATCTCTGTTTTATAGACATAAATTGCTACGCTTGTAACATATGTTCTATTTAAGTATATTTATTACATTGTAGTATTACTCGCAGTCCGATTCTGTGCTACTTGCAATTTATTCAATTGTGTTTCTCTTATATCTACCAGTAATGTCGAACAATACTCAAAATGGGGTGCTATTATCGACTTATATATAATACACTTTGTATATGTCGATATGTAGTTTCTTATTCTGTTTTTTTCCCAATTTTCTTTAACATGTAATCACAGTGGTCCTTAAATCTAAGCTTATTATCAATAATTACCAGGTCTGTAAATATGAAACCGGAATTTGCTCATACATGGCGCTAGCTGTCAATGTAGTTACCGTCAAACCACGTCATTGGCGCCATTTTCTTGTTTTGACATTTGATTAAAATTTTCAACTAACAACAATACAAGTTTTATACAACAGCATAGTTTTTAATAGCGTTGAACATTTTGTGCCTGGAAACTACGATTTGCGGACAGTATTGATTTTCTGTTACCATTTGAAGAAAACTGCTGCAGAATTGCATCAAATACTTGTCGAAGCTTACGGTGAGCATGCTCATGGTAAATCATAGTGGTTTAAAATTTAAGTGGTTAAAAAATTTTGAAAGTGGCGATTTTGACATGAGAAACGAAGAACGTGGAAGACCACCGAAAAAGTTTGAAGTATTTCAAGCATTGTTGGATGAGGATGACGCTCAAACGCAACAACAACTCGCGAAGCAATTAAATATGACACGAGAAGCCGTCTTCATACGTTTGAAAGCCATGGAAAAGATCCAGAAGATGGGAAAATGAGTTCCACATGAACTGAATGAAAGACAGCAGGAAAATCGAAAAACCACTTACGAAATGCTGCGGCCAAGTACAAAAAAAAGTCGTTTCTCCATCGAATTGTGACTGGCCATGAAAAGTGGATATATTTTGAGAATCCTAAGCGTAAAAGATCATGGATAACCAGGCAAACCATCGACATCGATTGCAAGGCCAAATCGCTATGGACGGAAGACAATGCTCTGTGTTTGGTGGGATCAAAAGGGTGTGATCTATTATGAACTGCTAAAACCTGGTGAAACCGTTAATACTGAACGCTACCGACAACAAATGATCGATTTGAATCAAGCTTTGCGTGAAAAACGAACAGAATATCAAAAAAGGCAACACAAAGTGATTTTGCTTCATGATAATGCACTATCACACACAGAAAAACTGGTCAAGGAAACGATTGAGGCGTTTTGTTGGGAAATACTTTTGTATGCGGATTATTTACCAGACTTGGCTTCATCCGATTATTACTTATTTGCATCGATGGGACACGCACTTGCTGAGCAGCGCTTCACATCTTACAAAAATGTACGAAAATGGCTCGATGACTGGTTCTCAAAAGAGGAACTGGCCTCAAAAGAGGAACAGTTTTTTTGTCGTGACATCTACAAATTTTCAGGAAGATGGGAAAAATGTGTAGCTAGCAATACTTCGAATAAAATATTTTTTATCATTTTCATACAATAAACGTGTATTTTCTATCCAAAGTTCCGGTTTTATATTTACATACTTGGTATACCTAAATACTTTATTACGTCTACACGTTCTATTTTTGTTCCGTCTAGGCATTTAAACACAATATTTCCTTTTAATTCCTTTTTTATATTTCTTAAAATTATAAATTTTGTTTTGCTGGCATTTATTTTTAGCACATTCATCCTCAACCACTCTTCTACTATATTAAATATTAAATTCATTTTCCCTTCTATTTCTGCACTATCTTCTCCAGTTACATATATTAGTGTATCATCCGCGAACACTTTTATACTATAGTCTTCTGGGCAAATTTTTATATTATTAATATATATAATAAACAATAAGGGTCCCAACACAGATCCTTGTGGCACACCGTGCTTATTCCGCAGGGCCGGCAGGTTGTTTTAGGCTTGAGTGGGTAGTTGATCGGGGGAGGGTTCCTCTCCGATAATGTATATGGAGGAAAAACTCATAAACAAGAGAATTTTACAGGGATAAGAACTACAAAATAGAATTGTTTAAATTCTCCTTATCATATTATTTATTCAATAAAATCTTCCCATTCACAATTTACTTGCGTAATACAAAAACTGCGCTGCGCTTTGCATTTTGCGAAATAAACTTATTTAATAATTTCTCGAAATCAAGTTTGTTTGTCGGTAATGTTGCAGTAAACATGTAAAGTAGCGATATAATTGAGTCGATCTTGCAACATTGTTGATCTCAAATAAGTTTTGAGTCTACGTAAAATGGAAAAACTTTATTTATTCGAACAGGACGACCCTGGAATCATGATGAGCGGCCAAACAAAGCGTACAAACTTTGGAATAAGCCCTCTTATCCATTCATATTTTTGCAAAAAATCTACAACTTCCCTTAAGTTTTTCGCCTGCTCATTTTGTCTCTTCAAAAGTTGCAAAAACATGTCTATCGCTGAGCAGTCTTTCTTTGTCAAATTCATTTTTATAAAATTTTACAATTTTATTGACATCTGCGGGCTGTCCCAGAGCGAATCGTTCTAACAATTTGAATAATTGCGCGGAATCATTGTCAAATCGACTCTTCAGTGATGCAATTAATTGATCGAAAACTTCAAAGTATGATTTTCTGAAGAAATCTTGAGGTGTTTTGAATTTAAAATTTTCATTTGTATCTTGATTGAGACGTTTTGGAATTTTGCGCTGACGCGGAATTTGAGGTTCGTCAAGTTCAAGGTCAACAACAGCTTGAACGCTTTTACGCCAAATTTCTTTAAATTTCAAATCACGAGAAGCGTTTAAAACGGGAGCGTCCGAAATGGCCACGTTCGAAATGGCCACCCGTAAATTTGACCACGTTCGAAATGTTTCTTAATGCTTCGGCGCAATCAGTGTGAAGAGAACTCGTCGCGTGAGTCTTTATCCGCTCTGTTCCATGCTTCCAGTTTGAAAATCCATCATCAACCCAGGCTTGCTTCGATTTGATGGCATGTGGGTTGACATTGATTAATAATTTTCGCTCACGCTTTGGTGCAAACAGCGCAAATTCCTTTACCGTTTTTGTTGAGTTGAAGCCACAAATTATGATTTTTTCAGCTTTTAAAATTTTTTTAATTAAGGACACTGAAACTGAAAAATTCTTATTATATGATTAATTTTTTAATATTTTTTACATTCACTTGAGACTCAAAAAGAAAATAAAAAATTATGAAAAACTCAGTGGTTTCATTGTATATTCACAATTTTCAGAATAATCTCTGTTGCTTTCTTGATTTTTTGGCTCAACACGCTTATCTCTGAAGACTCCAGTAGATTCTGCTTCCAAAGATGATGCCGATTTCTCCTCCTCATTCTAGTTTTACTAGTCCATGTGTCCATGTGCGCATTAACAGCAGACGACGACACACGTACACATATGAGGCCTGTTCGCGTCACATGCGACATGGGTAATTATTCACTTAAACGGAGCCACCCCCGATTTCAATGTCCTGCACATACGTTATCAAGGACATGACCCTGAGTAACTTTTCTTTATAACTTAATCGTCTGTCATTGTTCGTCAAAGAGTTATTAACAAAAGAAGTTTGAAAAATATTCATGAAAAATAGAACAACATACTGTAACCGCGCTTGCGAGCGACGGCCAACTTCGCCGCCGTCCCTGGCCGCAGCTCTGAGCCACCCGGGTGTCGGGGCGACCGCTCCTCGTAACTTTTCGATACAATATACAATTGAGCGACAGATACGTTGAGCGTACCACTCTGTCTACGCTTGTAAATACCTGTCTGTGGCTGCGGAATAGCTCACGGACGGTTCGAGCGGGGGGGAAAAGAAAAGGCAGTATTTACGCGGTTTCTTAGTGAGTCTTTATTTTTAATTAGAGATGTAAGGGAGGAATGATTACAATTAATTTGGACGCGGACGATACTGTTAATACATACGAATGCGGGCGAAATATGTACAAGTGTTCCGGTGATAGCGCGGAGTCTATGCATACGGAGCGGTATCGTGGTGATGTGTTTTACCGTTGTTTCGCGGCGCTAGTTATCGGGTACACGTTTTTCGGAAGCAGCGTAACTTCGTGACTGTGGGCGCGGATCCCGGGGGCGGAGCGCGGAAACTAGGCCGGTGGGGGGATATCTGTGAGACGGACTGCGGGTCCGCCTCGGGAGTTAGGTTTCTTTCCCGTGGATTATGGGATGGCTGATCGAGTACGCTCGATTGAGGGCGAGACTCTCGTCCCCGTGTTTGGCCGGTAGGAGGGGAAGCAGGCGTACATGAGATTTACAAGCTGCCAAGTACTCTTGGCGGGGGCAGAGACGCTTTACCCTACGTGCTTCAATCTACGGTCGTGCCTGGCGATAGGAGATACAATGATAGGTTTGAAGCTAGCGATGGCCGATCACCAAGAATGCTTGGTCGAGGCGAAGACGCTTCACCCCGGGGAATCGGCTTCTCGCTGAAGATGTGCTCTGTCGGATGCCAGGTACGGACAGTATCGAGGCGGATGACAGAAGTGTCACTTGTCGCGATTCCTCCCGGTTTTTATACCCGTGGAGGCGCGAGCTCGGGTACGGTCGTCGCGCTTTCGGTCGTCTTCGTCCTCCGCTTTCCCTACTCCTGTGGAGGAGACGGGCGCGTGCGCGGGGAGACATCGTCGACGCTGCCATTTGCTCGGTCCTTGGTCGCGGTCATTAGCACAGCGTTTAGGTGAGAGCTGGCGCTTCGCACCTTTTCGCCTCCTAGTTAGGGCGATCGGCGGCTCTCGCGCCAAAGGACGATGCTTTTCGATATGCATCGTCACACGCTAAACAGCAAATTAACGGTACGTTATTAAAGTCGCGGAAAAGACGGGCGCTCGTTAGGCGACCGGGGCGTTAGCGGCTCCGATAACCAGCTACTCAGCCCTAAAAATGGTAGAGGGGGAGGTTCGTTGCGGGTGGATGGAATCGGGAAGACGAGAGAACTATCAAAATCACAAATTAAACAATAAGATTAACTAGTATATTTAACGACGAACAATACAGAATTATAAGGCTCTGTTGAGCGGCGATGGTGATTCGCGCGTGGGACGAGCTGATGCTCGCTCGTAATTTAATTTTGCAAACACGGGCCAATAATCGAACGAGTTATTTTACATACGCGGAAATTCTCCGACTTGTCTATGCTTTATCCTACGTCGTTGGTGGACGCCGAACTCGCGGTAGGGTAATGGTTTCGCCAAGAGCGATCGGGACGAGCAGTAACTCGAAGCCCGCGCGACACGCGACGGACTCGTGCTCTTCCACACGTTATAAGATCCCACAAACAATATGCGCGATAATTATTATTAGCTCGCCAACGAGGCGGTAAAAGACAATTACATTTAATCTGACGGGAGCGCAATTACAAGAAGATTCGCGATACGAATGCGATAGGGTAAATTAGATTTTACAAAATTATAAATGCGCGACGATTCCCAGTACAGCTAACGACAATGACACGCGATACGGCTACAGGACAGAAATACAAGTGACTCGGCTGTGGCGTTCGCTACCCTTTTCGCACCCACTCCGTCTAAGTCGCTAACTTATGTGCAATCGGGTCCGTGTGCAAACGAGTCGTGTCCAATCGCGTCCGTGTCCAATCGGGTCTGTGACTAATCGAATCCGTGTCCAATCGGGACTGTGTCCGATCGGGACAGTGTGCAATCGAGATTGTTCAATCGAGTCCGTGTCCAATCAGGACTGTGTCCAATCGGGAAATACTACTGTGTTCAATCGCTTATATGCGCAATCGGGACAATCCCCTGTTTTACACTGTACCCAGCTGCACACCGTATTTTTAGTTATAACTTTCCTAAGCGCCTTGTCTACTAGTTGCTCCTTCCCTAATCTCATCTGAAAACCACACCTTTCCTTCCCAGACTTTCGGAATTCGACATTCTTTTCTTGGTGTTGTAATATTTTACGCATCGGCTATACTATTTACAAATCTACAAGCTCATTCGTTGCTTTCTTGAACTAGATTTTGCCTTATACTTTTCTCTACTAGTAAATTAAATTTCTCAATGCTAAATTTATTATAATTTCTCGCAATAAATACTCTATGTTTACTAACATTTTTTTTCTTTCCTAACGTAATTTTTATCCACGCGTGATCCGTTATTTTAGGCTCATGGACCACATATACTTGTGCCACATTATTAGCAAAGACTAAGTCTATCATTCGCTCCTCTTTTCTCTTCCTTTTCTTCCTTCTTCTCTTTCCTCGATTCACCTATTTACTCTTTCTTCTCGTTCTGACCTTCTTCTCCTCTGTCTTTAAATTCTGCCGCTGCTCTCCATCCTTTTCCTTCTCCTTTTTTGTTCCTCTCCGTTGCCTGTCCTCCCCCCCCCCCCTCTCCTCTCGCTCTCTCCTTCTA